>NC_057345.1:51777500-51862500 GCF_016509475.1 Prionailurus bengalensis | reverse complement strand
CTTCAGATTCTATGTCTCCCTCTCTCTCTGCCCCTCCCCCACTCACACTCTGTTTCTCTCTCTCTCTCTCTCTCAAAAATGAATAAACATTTAAAAAAATTTTTTAAAGATTCTCATTCTCTCTCCTTCTGCCCCTTTCCCCCACTCATGTGCTCTCTCTCTCTCTAAAATAATAATAATAATGATAATAATAATAAATTTTAAAAACCTCTTAAATAAAACCATATTTTGGATGAGCTATTGACTCCTATTGATAAGGAGCAAAAAAGGGATACTTTGGGGCTTGGCTTTCAGTTCCATGAGGGAAGGTTCTATGTAAGCCACTTCATAGTTGTTTTGCCAGCTCCTAGTCCATACACATTTGTTGAATAATCATTTGTTGAAAGGAATGAATCATGGTTTGTTTGTTTGTTTTGTTTTGTTTTTAACGTTTATTTATTTTTGGAACAGAGAGAAACAGAGCATGAACGGGGGAGGGACAGAGAGAGAGGGAGACACAGAATCGGAAGCAGGCTCCAGGCTCTGAGCCATCAGCCCAGAGCCTGACGCGGGGCTCGAACTCATGGACCGTGAGATCGTGACCTGAGCCGAAGTCGGACGCTCAACCGACTGAGCCACCCAGGCGCCCTGGAATGAATCATGTTTAAAAGAGTACTTTTTTTTCATACGTACTGTATGTGAGGAACAATTTTAAGAGCTTTACACATATTAATTTTATTTAATTGTCATAACAAGTGAGCTAGATACTGTTATTACCTCCATTTTCCAAAGGAAGGAATGAAAGCACAGAGGGGTTAAGTAACTGGGCCAAGATTGCACAGCTAGTAATGGCAGGGCCAGGAGTCAAACCCTGGCAGTGTGGCTCCAGAGATAGTGCTCTGATGTGTTCTCCCCATTAGAACAGTGTGACCTAGATGCCTGCCTCTAGCCAGTACGTCATACTTCCTAGCTTTAAAAGTCTTGCTTCTTCATTAATCAGTGCCAGCCCAGATCTCAGATGTATCCTTGGACTCTCCTCGAACTTACCTGCAGACAACCCATTGTCTACTTTAGTGGTCTATGCTCCTGACTTAGACTCCCAACTTTCCTCCCCCTTCACTAGCTGTCAATGCCCTCTCAACCCTCCTCTCATCTGATTCATTGCCCATGCTCAGTCTGCCCAAAATGCAGACTACTCGAAAGCTAGTATCTTTCTATCTTTACAACTGTTTATTGAATGTCAGGCCCTGTGCCACTTTCATGATCTCTATTCCTCACCATAAGTCAACCAGAGGGGTATTGTTAGACCCCTGTCATAGATGGGTATGATGAAGTCACCTGCTGGGGGTCAGTGCTGGCGTGTGGTGGAACCTGGTTGGAGAGCCCGTTGGCCCACCTTCAAGATCCATACTCTGCTCCCTCTTCTACATAGTTGACCCCACTTCCATGTTCACCTGCTGTGAAAAGTCCCTACCCATCCCCCCAACACTGAGGCAGCCAAAGGGAGTGGAGGTGAAGGAAGAAGCCTCACTGATCCCCAGTGGGGCTCCTGTCAGGGAGCATTTGGGGGATTCTGTGTCTCCTGGGCTTGTAGTCAGCCACAAGGGCAAAGACCTAGGACAGGCGAGAAATCTGAGCTGAACTCTGATATTAAAAAGGAGGCAGTACGAACAGAGTGATCACTCTGAGCCTGTATATTAAATGTATTTTCCCTTTGTAAAAAAAAAAAAAACCTGCAAAAGTTATGTTTCTACATAAAGGCAGCCTGTGTTTCATAGCTATTCTAATTTATGGGCCGTACATTCCTGTGATTGTCTTGAACTGAATAGCCAAGTAAATAATCATCGAGAGCCACAGGTAAATCACTTGGAGGTGAACCGAGCCTGTCCAGGGCCTCCAGAAATGGCACAAACATTATTTCCTAATTTTGCAGATTTCTTCATCTGAGCCCAGAAAACGCCTTCTCTTGTTGGCTTTCTGGGTTTGACACTTTTTTCCACTCACATCCTGAAGAGACAGCGGCAAGGTGAAACGTGAGAAGTGTTTAAAACATTTTCAAAGATTCCCTTTCTAATTTTCCTTTTCAATTCCAAGGAAATAATGCCATTCACTTCACTTCCACCAGTATTTATCCTGCTACCAAGCAAGCTGGAAAGGGGGGTGTTATGACGAGTGGGCAGACCTGGACCACAGCCCCACACAACTTGGGTCCTGCTTGGTCTGCTTTGGTTTGGTTTTGAATTTCGGTCAAGTACACACAACATATAATTACCATTTTAGCCTTTTTAAGTGTACAATTCAGTGGCATTAGGTACATTTGTATTGTTGCACGACCATCAATCCCCATCCAGCTCCAGAATTTTTCCCTCTTTCCAAACTGAAACTCCATCTCTATTAAACACTAACTCCTCACTTCCCCCTTCCCCCAGCCTCTGGCAACCACCATTCTTTCTGTCTCTGTGAACTTGACTCTACTAGGTACATCATATAAGTGCAATCCTACAGTACTGGTCTTTTTGTGACTGACTTCTCTCGGTTGGCATCGCGTCCTCCAGTTTCACCCATGTTGTAGCTTGTGTGACCTGGCTGATTTTAAGAATAAGAATGTTGAACTGATGTGAGGTACTAGTTCTTATATAAGTCAATCAGAGAGGCAAAGACAGATTCATTTATGGGTGTTTAAAGGAAATGTGAGCCTATGCTACAGCAATAACTCCAAAGCATTTATTGAGCTAATACTCTGTGTAAGGCCCTGTGGACTGAACAAAGCAGCAGATGCTGCTTCTCCAGGAGCTTATGTCCAGCACAGGAGACCCAGGGTGCAGATTTAAATCTAAGTGTTCAGTAGTAAGTAACTTCAGAGTACAAATAAAAACATAAACAGGAGTTTAAGACCAAGTGGTCATTTCAGACAGACATGATTGGGGAAGAGGTGGATTTTAGCAGGACCTTAAAAGATAAGTAGAATTCAGTACAAAAGGAATGGGGCTGGGGCACCTGGGTGGCTCTGTCGGTTGAGCATCCAACTCTTCATTTTGGCTCAGGTCATGATCCCAGGGTCGTGGATTCAAGCCCCACCAGGCTCTGCACTGAGCGTCGAGTCTGCTTAAGATTCTCTCTCTCCCTCTGTTCCTCTCCCCACCCTTCTCTGTCTCTTTCTCTACCTCTTAAAAACATTTTTAAATAAAATTTAAAAAACTTAAAATAAAAAAAAAAAGGAATGGAACCAGAGCAAAAATGTTCCAGACTAGCATGGAGTAAAAACATGTTTAATAGCAAACTGTGTCTGTCTTATTCACTGTTTTATCTCCAGTGTCTGGTACAACAGGCACTAAGGTGTATTGTGTGAATGAATGCATGCAGTGCCCAAAGCTGGGAAAGCCCACAGTGAGTTTCAGGAATAGTGAGTAGACAGCCTGGCTGGGAAATAGTGAGTAGACAGCCTGGCTTGAGAAGAAGGTTCTGTAGGAGAGTTGGAGCTAAAAAGAAAATATTGGTAGAGATCAGAGTATAGAAAACTTTGTCAGGATAAAGAACTATGACTTTATCCTGAGAGACACAGAGAGGCATTGAAGGTAGTTGACCAAGGGAGTTCATAGTGATTATTCCACTATTTCTAATCGTGTCATCAAAGCACAAATTCCCCCCTGAGAAGCTTAAAGTGGTAATAGCTGGGTGAATGTTAATGGAATGAAAGTCTTTGTCAGACTCATGCAGGCCAGGCCACATCTCATTTAGAAGTATCATTTTTTGGAACCATTTTAAAGTGACAGAAGGTAAAGGAAGCTGGCAGCCAAGAGGCTAGTAAGGACAATATTCCAGTAATCAAATACAAAAGTGATAATTTAACTGTGGAGACTAAGAGGAAGAAAGCAGATCTTAAGGCCATGGTATGAGAGAAGATTGCAAAATTTGGGGATCTTGAAATTCCCTAAAGAGAATCAGAAGCCAGAGACCATGACAAATATCAGGCCTGAGTGACTGGCCAGCAAGGGAAGTTTTAAAGGAAAGGAAGAGAAGGGAGTTTTTTGCCTTGTAGAGTGTAAGGTTGGGATGATATGCCAGGCTTCCATACCCAAAGGAGATTGGCTTCAGGATTAAATTGCTGGGGAGATCTGATCTGCAGCCAGGCAAGTGTGGACAGTCTCAAGGCATAGTAACAAAGGTCATGAGAACACAAGAATTACAGACAGGCAAGCAGAGGACAGAAAAGGCGAAGGGAGGTGACAGGAGGGGAAGGGGAGACTGACTTTGTTTGCATTTAACAGAAGCCACCTCAACTGGTTTAAACCAAAAAGGGGCATTTATTACAAGGTAATAGGATATTTCATGGAACCCAAGAGGGCAGCCAAGGCTGAAAGGAAAATGGAGCTAGGACCTGGAGAGCTGGCCAGAACCGGCAATTACCCTCTTTGTCTCTGCCCCTCCCTGAGGCTACCCGTATTCTCCCCTCTGCTACCTGCTCTGGCTCTGTGCTTGCTTTATTCTTTACTCTCTTCTCTATACAGATAGCTGTCCCCAGAGCCACAAGGATTACCTATCCCCAGTTCAAACGACCAGCAGAAACTAACCAATGGTCCTGAATCCCATTCCAAATATCTGGGGGAGAAAATACAACTGGGCTCTTAGTGCAGGGTTCTACTGGATTCCATCAGCTATGGGCCAGGGGGTGGAGCCACCGGGTGTATGTGTGACTCTTGAGTGCAACTTCCATGGCTGAGAGGACAGCTTTGGAAGTGACTTGAGGCGGTTTATAATAACAGTGAAATAGAGAAATAAAGGTGGAAGTGGGAAACAGAATTAGAAAAAGGAGAAATCAAGTGTATTAAAAGACCAGTAAGTTCTACATAGCTGCCATGGTTAAATTTCAAGTTTGATTTTGAGTCTCCTGGCAGCCAGAGAAACTTGGTATCATTTATATAAGAAACAACAGTTCCTCAAGAGAAATTAGGCCATTCCTAACACTGACTTATAAAAGAAATTTCTCATCAAGCAAAAATATGGCAAAAGTAAATATAAGAGTAGCAATAATATTACTAGTTATTGAAAATTACTGTGTGGCAGGCACCAAGCTACATTGTATGTATTATTTCATTCAGTCCTGATGGGCATCCCTTGGGCAGGCCCCATTATTAAGTGACTAGTGAGGAAAGTGAGGTTCAGAGATGTCAAGACACTTGCCCACATTCTCACAGGTGGTAGGAATGGTAGAGAAGCACCTACCCTGTGCCTGCTGGATGCCAAGGCCACACTCTTAGCCCCTAGAACTAACACAGATCTTTAAAAAGAAGAGGTAAGGAGGGAATAGGAAAAATATCAACCATGACCAATACCCTCAAGCAGCTTTACATATATCTGGTAAGAAAGGCATACACAAACATAAACTTCAAAATACTAACAGTCATTACAATTTTTGAGAACCTACAATAGGCCAAGCTTTATCTTAGGCACTTTATATATATTATCTCTTTTGATTTTCCAAATAGCCCTAGGTTGTATGTATTATTACTGCCATTTAAAAAATGTTTTTTTACACTTTGTTTATTTTTGAGAGAGAGAGAGAGAGAGAGAGTGCACAAGCAGGAGAGGGGCAGAGAGAGAGGGAGACACAGAATCTGAAGCAAACTCCAGGCTCTGAGCTGTCAGCACAGAGCCTGATGTGGGGCTTGAACCCACGAATTGCAAGATTATGACCTGAACTGAAGTCAGACGCTTAACCAAATGAGCCACCCAGGCATCCCATTACTTCCATATTTTTTGAAGACTAGTTCTAACTGGGTCAAGTCCAAACTTTTTTGCCTGGCTTTCAAGATCTTGCATAATTTGACTTTTTCCTATCTGATGTAATTTCCCATGACTGCCCCAAAGGAGGCAGCCAGATCAAATGAAAAAGCATGGAATCCCAGATGCTGCCATTTTCTCACTGTGGGACCTTAAGTGAGCTCCTTAGCCTGTTTGAGTGAGCTTCAGTTTCCTCATCTGTAAGATAGTATAATGACAACTACTTTTCAGGGTAGCTAAAAGAATAGAAGAATTAAGAATAAGAATGTATTAAGAATAAGAATAAGAAAGAATAAGAATGTATCATCCAGGGGATCACCGGGCAGGGAGGGAGAGACTGGGGCTGAGGGGTTGAGGGAATTGTCTATCTATTCACTTCTCCATCCAAACAACATTTACTAAGCCTGGATGTGCTGACTCCTGTGTTAAGCACCAGAGGTCCAGAATGAATGAGATATATACATCCTTGAGGAATTCACAGTCTACTGGGTGGTGGCAAATTTAAATACTGCCATGCACAGTGAGAAGTTGGTAGTGATAAAGGTATGGAATAGACTTGCACAAGTATGAATATTTGTTTTAAAGAGATTTATATAAGCAATACTGTAATTGGAAAAGCTGGCAGAACGTGTTATCTGAGTAAATTCAGGGGTGACAGAGAAAAGTCTGGGTGATAGAACTTGTCTGAAATGGAAAGGTCAGATGGGGAAGTTGATTTGGTTTGGGACATCTCGAGTCTGAGATGGTGGTGAGACATCTGTGTAAAAAATATCCAATTGGCAACAACATGGATCAGCACTGGAGTGTGAAGAAAGAACAGATCTAAACTTAGGAATAAGAAGTAATAATGTGATCATTGTAATCATGAAAATGTTGAGCTTTCTGAGGCATCAAATTAAGATAGAAAAGAAAGGCAATGATACAACCTTGGAGGCATGAGGAGAAGGAAGAACCAACAAAAGAAAGGGTAGTCAGAGAGACAGAACGAAGAAAGCCAATTCAGAATAGCCTAGTATCCCAGAAGTCACTGATGGAGAGTCAAAAAGAATAACAATATTACCTGAAAAGTTAACAAAAATTAGGATAAGAAAAAGTAAATTTTCTTCTGCAATAAATCACAGAGAGCTATCAATAAAGAAAAAAGCCAGATCTCAGAGGGTTATGGAAGCTGCAGCTAAAGATAAAAATGGAGGTAGTTGGCATAAATTGCTCAGCTGAGAAATTCTGCATGAAGGAAGAAAAGACTCAAAATAGTAGGTAAATGGGCCATCAGGGTCGAGCAAATGGTTCTTTTCAGCTGAGAGAAATCTCCTCTAAGAATGAAGCTAAACACAAGAGATATTTTGATGTGGGATATGGGAATGTTCTAGAGTACATACCACATAGGCTTAGTCTTCTCATATAAGATTAAATCAGGGAGTTTCTGGCTGGCGTAGATGAAGGAGGGATATTCTTAATCTTGAGCAATAAATTGAATTTTGACATTATGAACTTTTGGAGGCCAAATCTTCATAGTTCTTTACTCTCTAGCAGGACAGTAAGAACAGAGGGAGACAGGGAGGGGTGGTGACACCAGTCTGAAACATGAATGAGAATCTGGAGTATGGGCAAGGTTAGGTGTCTAGGATGGTGGCTGAGGGCCAGGTGGGGATGGGTGCAGAGTCAATAGAAACAGCTGGGTGAAGAAGGAGATTCAAAGTTTCTGCTTGAAGTGAGGTTTAGGAGAAGTAGGAGAAATGACAGGTTTATTCATTTCCTAGGGCTGCTTTAACAAATTATTACAAACCTGATGGCTTCACACAACAGAAATTTATTCTCTCACAGAGAGAGAACTTCTGGAGGCCAGAAGTTCAAAATCAAGGTGTTGGCAGAGTGTTACTCCTTCCAGAGGCTCTGGGGTGAAACTTTCCCTGCCTCTTCCACCTTATGGTGGCTCCAAGCATTCCTTGGCTGTGGCTGCATGATTCCAATCTATAGCTCTGCCTTCACATGGCCTTGTCCTCCATGTGTCTCAAATCTCCCTCCACCTTTCTCTAATTAAGGACATTTGTCATTGGATTTAGGGCCCAACTGAGTAATTCAGGATGATCTCATTTGAGATCTTTAAAATTAATTACAACTGCAAAGACTCTTTTCCCAAATAATTTGCATTTGTAGATTCCAGACAGACATATCTTTTGGGGGCCACCATTCAACCCACTCCAGTAGGCTAGGAAGTTGTGATTAGAATTAGGAGCTGACCTGAAGGAGAGCAAAAGTGCACCAGTGTTCCTGAGTATGGCTTTGCTTGTATACAACACATGTGCTGATATGGGGTGTAGAGTAGACAAAAAGTTCGAGTTGGTTGGGGAATAATGATAGTAGTGGTAATGGTTGATCTGAAGGACTGGCTGCCTCAAGGAGGAGGGTGGAATGAGATAGAGCTGTCTGACCAACTGTAGGTGTTTCTGTAGACAGTGAGTCCTGGGGTTCTGTTGCCAAGGGTGGTAGAGACCAATTACCAAGATTTGGAATATTGATGCGAAAAACTAAGAGAAGGCTGACCCTCTTCTTTTTTATCCCACTCAGCCAGGACCATGAGACCTCTGTGGAAAAAGTCAGTTTCTTTCTTGCTTCTAAGATGCTATCCTTGGTTTATCTACCCTGAGGAGAAAGGCTTTTGGTCTGTCTGTCTGTCTGTCTCTCTCTCTCCCTCTCTATCTCTCACGTAATTTTCAAGCCAATCAAAGTAAGACAACCATATTTCAAAATTTTTATGCTTTCCCTCTATAAAAACTGAGATGATATTCTTCTCTTTTATGTTTCTGGAATATTTTTTTCTTCCAGATACCCACATCTCCTATAGCAACCCAAAACAGCTTGCATGTTTCTTTTGCTTGTTCTTTTATGTCCAAAGTCCAGCAAAGAACTCTATCAGTAGAAGTTTGTCAAATGAATGAATGAATGAATACATGAATAAAGTTGCATTTCCCTAGTTTCCTATGCATGAAAATCACCAACAAGGCTGTCTTTTAGCAAGTGTTGAAGATGTACTACGGGGCTCACTTGATCTGTGTCCTGTCCTTGAATTCCTGTACCAATATGGATAATAGCTCAGTGCCTTGTCAATAAGTACAGCGTGTTCCATCCGCTGCCGCCGAACCCTTAACAAGCCATCAAAATGGAGGTGCTTGTGTGAAGGTGACACTTGCCCCCACCAATGTCATCTTAGGAAATACCCATCTTCCCTTAAGTGTCTCTCCTCCCTGCCTTCACATATCAGTGCACTATAAATGATGATGAGGAGGGTTTGTAAATCAAGAAAAAGGCTCTGCTTTCAAGCACTCCTTAATTAGGTAGGATGGATACAGCATCCTAGTTCATTTGGACAGGACAGTAGGGAACCGTTCCATCTCCTGGATGTCCCCACCTGGGTCCTGCAGTGTTCCCAGGGCGTGATTGCTCTGTGTAAGGAGTTTATAACTTCTAAGCTTTTCTCTCCTTATGCCAGGACTGACAGGAATACTTTGCAGGTAGAGTCTGCTACTGGGTTTTACAAAAAGGTTTGGAGATCCAACATGGAATTAAATTTTCTGTTTATTTAGTTATTTATACTTCACCTTGTTCTGAAAACAATTTAAGGTTCCTTGTAAGAGTATATAAGTTAGATCAGGGAAAAATAAATTATAAATAGATGAGAAAAAAAAGAAGTAGGATTTGGAACCTAAAACCAAGCCAGGAATGAGACTATTACATAGCAATGCATACTGTGGAGTTCTATATACTTACTATGGGTAGGATTCACATTTGTGTCTGAGAGTTCTAACAACAAGTGCAAAAAAGAGAAACCAATCCATCATACAATTTACAGCATCCATGAGACAGCATACTTACAGGTCAAATACTTAGGAAAAACTTAATTAATCCTGATCTGAGACCAGACAGGAATTTCTCCCAGGGTTCCTCATAATGAGGGTACTCTGTGATGAAATAAAGAACGTGGCAATAAAATCTCTCCACTAACAATGCATTCTGCACAGGACTCTTCCTTAGAAACATCAACATCCCACCAAAGGTGAAGACTATAAAAGCAATTATTTGTGGATCAACATCAGTTTGTAGCCAAGTCAGTGCTGGCCTGGCTTAAATCAGGAAATGACTTTAGGGAATCTTGAACAGTGTGAAATGTGGCTGGGAAGAAAGAGCACTAGCTCCAGGTTCTATTCCCAGTGCTGACGCTATGTGGGATGGTGACGAGAACTCAGACTTTGGATTCAAATAAAAATGGATTTGAATCACCCCTTAATTAGCTGTGTGCTCTTCAGGTATCTGCACCTCAGTTTATGTATCTGTATGACGGATGATATGATTGATCTCTTTTGTACAGATTGTTATGCAATGAAGGGCAGTATAGATGTGGTGCCCAAAACAATGTCTAGAACAGAACAAATGCATAATAAAGAACAACTACAAACCTTTCTATAATATCCTTGGACTGTGAATTTCTTGGGCCTCAGTTTCCCCATCAGAAACTTAATGGTGTTAGAGAATGAATACTGCCTAAACCCCTTTCCATTTCTAGCATTCTATTATATTATATGATTCCATGAAATTTAAAATATAACTTTATATCAAAAACATGAATACTAAAACTACATTGTTGCTTTGGTACAAACCCTCCCTGTTTTAATAACAGTCAATATCATACATGTGTTCCCAGACCTACAATAAAAGTGTGATCACATCAGTTTATTATTGTGTGATATAAAAACAAAAAAAGAGAAGTTGGTGGGAAAGTTGTAAGTAACTTTCCACAGGTAACTACCACACTCCTTCAATGCTTCCCCATTGGGTAGGATTCCATCTCCTTAGCAAGGCCCATGGAGGCCCATGAACATGCAGCTGCTGTCCCCTTCTGGCCTCACTCCTGACCTTCATCAACTGCAAGTGGCCCAAATTCACAGTTTTCTTAAATTGCTCTTTACCCAGGCCGATCTTCTGCCTCTAATGCATCACCCTGCCCCTCCCAACTGGCTTGCAGAAATCCTCTTAAAGAAGTTTCTAGATGGCTAATACTAACTCCTAACTTATCTTCTTAGGAAGATAAAGTGTCAAGGAGAAAAAAGTCATATCCAAATTAAGTTCTTTAAAGTTTGCTATGGTTTCTGTTTTTCATTGTTTCTATGGCAATCCTATGATTTGTGAAGTACCTACAAGGTGCCAGGCACTGCATTGTAAACATTACCTTGTTAATTCTTGCAATGTCCCTTGTAGGTAAGTAATGTGCCCATTTTAGAGATGAGAAAACAGAGGCTGAGGGATGTTATGTAATTTGCCCAAGATAGGACAACCAGATGATTAGGGAGCTGGGATCTGAGCCCAGGTTTCTGAATCTAAAGCCAGTGCTCTCTCCATCACACCACACAGCCTTCCCAAAGGAGCAAATGCTGTCTTAAGCAAGTCTCCCTACATGGCAAGATGGGTCAGAAACATGGAACACAGTGACCCCTGAGGAAGTAGAAAGTAACTTGGAAGTTCATGCATTCTGTTTTCTGGATTCCAGAGAGGATTATGCCTCAACTATTTTCCCCAACACTCACTCTCTGTCTCTCTCAAACACACAAACTCACCACACAATCTCATTATCGAATCAATTGGTAGTATTTGTGGAAAGCTTTATCAGTTTGTTCCTGGAATGTGCACAAAGACACCTAAGACTAGCCCTGCCATCAGATAGTTCACAACCTTACTGGGGAAAGATGCAGGAAGCTGTAAACCAAGTGCCAAATTGGTAATGTAGATTACAATGCAAACTTGTCTCCGGAGGGGAGGAGTCAGGTCAGACATCATGGAAAAAGCTGGTCCTGAACCCAGTCTGGGAGCAGAACAGGTAGCGAGGCTACCCAAAATATGAGCAGAGCATCAGATGCAAAAGAAGGAGCCCCCCAAATCCAAAGAGGAAACAGCATTATGAAAAAGGTAGCAGAGTTGTCAGAAAAAAACCAGATTCACTACTAAATTGTGAAATGTAAATCTTGGTTCCATTTCTTCTGCTATTTCTACATATTTCTCATTGGGATAGAAAACATAAAGATTGCAAGTGCTATCTCATGGAGCAACCTCCCACTATTGTGCCCAAGCTATCAAGCCTAGTTAGGCACTGGTGACCCGGCAGTGAACAAGGGGAACACATTCAGAGAAAATCACCCGTGAGGGCCCTTGAGCGTCCCCTTGCTCACTCACCGTGCTCCAAACACACCAGTCCTCTTGCAGCTCTTCAAATACCCCAGGCACAGGTCCACGCCACCACGGTACTGTCCCCTCTCACACAACTGCATGGCTCCTTCCCTCTCCTCCTTCAGAGTTTTGCTAGATTGTAGAAGCCTCTTGTAATGCACTCCTTACCCTTTTCCACACTTAGTTGATCTCCAGAGAACTGATCATCATCTAATGGAATTGGGGATGAGCACCCCAAGAGAACAGGAATTTTTGTGTTCTGTCACTTACACTGAAGAATTTGTGTAACACTAATTTGAAGAGTACCTGGCACCTAGTAGATGTCCAAAAACATTAACTGAATCATGATTCTTTAAAAATTCAAGATTTTCCAAAATTAAACAGTCTGGAAAATATTCCCAAAGTCTTAAAGGTATGATTCCTAAAACCACAGGGACTTGGACTATGAGGTGACATCTATGACATGAAGAGATCCCTTGGGACAATCAGATTCAGGGTGTGAAACAGGCTCAGTCAGCTGTTGGGACCAGGCTGGAGCCTCCTCCAAAGTGCACAGTTCAGGAAGTCAAATTTTTATCATTTCTTTCTTTCTTTCTTTCTTTCTTTCTTTCTTTCTTTCTTTCTTTCCTTCTTTTCTTCTTTCTTTCCTTCTTTCTTTCTTTCAAGTTTTCTTTTTTTTTAACATTTTTATTTTTGAGAGACAGAGAGAGAGAGTGCAAGCAGGGGAGGGGCAGAGAGAGAGAGAGAGAGAGAGACACAGAATCGAAACAGGCTCCTTCATGGGTGCTCGAACCCATGAACCATGAGATCATGACCTGAGCTGAAGTCATGATCCAACTGACTGAGCCACCCAGGCACTCCTGGAAGTCAAATTTTTAAACTGACTCTAGGCCTGGTATGTGCAAAGGCCCTGTATGCAAACAAGCCTGTCCTGATTACCCACCCATCACTAATTCAATTCTTGCCCCCTAGGCTCCTGTCTCCATATCCCAGCATCCAAGCTCACTATGGTACCTACCAACAACTGGACATTATTGCTCGTTGACACAGGGTGGGGGTGGAAGGATTCTGGAGTGGCCCTGCGGTAACCCCAAACTCTACCTTTGTGGTATAGAGGGTGAACAAATGAAACAGCCCTCAGGTCCTGATCTTAGCTGACCCTGTGACCTGGAGAATATACTCGGTTTTTTTATGATACCTCCCTGGATGAGAAGACAACCAATAATATTCCCTAATATTGGGATACTCCCATTTGGGTGGGCTGGGAAGACCATGATATTGGATTGAACTATTGTATTTGCCATTTTTGTGTGTCAAAATTAGTCTAATAGCAGCAATTCTATGTGGTTCATTAAGAAAACCAGATACTATGGTTTAAGTAACACTATTGTCTAGGTGGGTCTGTATTTCAAATATGGGACCAGTGGCTTACTAGTCCGTGCTTTCATTCTACAATTGGGCTAAGCTCCCAGGAGGCAATAACTGCTAACATTTAACAAGCACCTACAGTGTGGGAAGCACTTTCGCTAATATTTGTTTTCTTCTTTTTTTTCTAAATTTATTTATTTATTTTGATAGAAGGCATGAAGGAGAGAGAGAGAAAACACAAGCAGGAAACAGAGAGAGGGAGAGAGAGAGAATCTCAAGCAGGCTCCATGCCACCAGCACAGAGCCTGACATGGGGCTTTAACTCACGAACCATGAGATCATGACATGAGCAGAAATCAAGAGTGGGACACTTAAATGACTGAGCCACCCAAGAGCACCTCACTAATATTTAAACCTAAAGTAGACACTTACTTCCTGCATTCATCTTAGAATCAACTAACATATATTTGGCACTTCCTAGTTCAGGAATCAATCAGAAAAATATGGCCCATGGGCCAAGTGCACCTGCAGCTTGTTTTTGTACAGCCCAGAAGCTAAGAATGGGTTTTACATATTTAAAGTATTGTAAACAAACGAAGGAACAAAGATGAGCACACATGGTATGGGGATGGTTAGGGAAGAAAGAGAGGAAGAAATACAAAACACAGACCAAATGTGACCCGCAAAGACTGAAATATTTGCTATCTGGTCCTTTACAGACAAAGTTTTTCAACCCAAGTTCTAGATGCCAGGCACTATGTCAGGTACTTCTAATACGCCAACCTATGTGAGTGAGAAGGCCCTTTAGCTTCAGGCATGATGGCACCGGTGTTGGGTGTGGCCATGACAGTCAGCAAAGGGGAAATAACTTGTAAGCAAAGGTTTTGGTCTCCTTTCTGTTTTTCACATTTGCTATGCCAACTGGGATAAGTTCCCTAAATTCTCTCAGGCCAGCAGCTTCTCCTATCAAATATGGTGTAGGAATGGAACTCCCTTTCACAAGAGTCCAGGAGTTCATTAGGGCTAGCCCAGGGGCCAAGAGAGGACATGTATTCTAGTTTGAGAGCTTATTATAATCATGATCACCCAATTACTTTTCTTCTTAAAAATTTAAGGATAATTTTAAAATGCTAAAAGGACATGAGACAAGGGACAGAGAGAGGCAAGGAATTGTGAGGGAATAGGGAACACATCTCCCAGACAAGAACTCAAGGTGTGTTTTAGATGACAGATGTGGAATTGCCATCTGGGGGCCAGAATATTGTTTTTAAGCAGAAAGTCGTTTTCTATGTTTGAGCATCCAAATGCAAAAAGAAAAATACCAATGCTACAGGCCAAATACAAAGAGGGGAGGGGGATCCAATTTTAAAAATGGTCATGGCAATGAAAAACTATAACTTCCAATGTGAACCAATTCATTGAGGCCTTAACATTCATTTGTTGGGAATGGAGGGGGCAGTAAAATGTGCCGTCAGAGCCAATTGGGGAGCGGCAGGCTGGAAAGGTCAGCTCCGGCTAGGGATGTGCAACTCCTGACTTTGTTAAAATGATGGTATTCGACAGAAGTTACATCTGAGGTCAAGTGACCGCAATAACAGGGGACAAGGAGCGCTCTCAAATCATTCCCGGGGATGAAAATGACATGAAACTGACATAATATCTGAGGTGAGATGAAACTCAAATCCTCAGCAGCTGAACACTTCACCTACTGATGGGCATCCTGACCCTCACCAATCTCATAATCATACCCGTGTCAAGAGAGGAGCAGAGTCTCCAGTAACACAAGGCTCAGCTCAGGCTTTTTAGGGGAGGGAAGACTTTGTCTCTGCTTCTGAAATGATGTTGTTAAAAGTTTCAATACTCAGCTTTAAACCTTTCAAATCAATGTCTTATTAGAAAAATTGGATTCCACCTACATGCATGGAATCTCTTCCCTTATGTAATTTTTCTCCACTGTGGGTATTTCTTGGCTAGCATTTTCAGCAATAAAATGTGTGTTTTAGTTCAATGACTATCCTGATGTTATTTAAAGATTCAACTCAATTCCGTTCAAAAACGTAAGGATGATCTCTAATCTGGGTTAATCTTCTAGCTTCAAAACCACATAGATGGATGGCAGGGGTGGGGGGTGGGTTGGGAGGAAGATAATGATAAATTTATAATCTCTTTACTCCCAAATAACACGTATGAAAGGAGGGTGTTCTGGACACTGTGGAATATATTAACCCATGATAAAGGACTTCAGAAAAGGGAGGCCAAACTGCATTTGAATTTAAAGTAAGTGTTAAAATTAAAAGCCCAAAAGGAGGAATATTACATTTAGTCAGCTGTTACAAAAAATACTTCATGCTCTATCATGTGCCCTGTAATTGCTCTAATATGAGGTTCGTTCTGGTAGACTGTCCTCCCATCTATCGTGTGTTTAAAAGAAGTTTAGGTGTGTGTTTGTTTTCTTCATGAGAAGAGAGAGGATGAATCAAGGTGTGGCCTATTTGCATAAACACAACTGGTCTGCCTCCAGAATATGCCCTGATCTTTTCCCTGCCAATACGTGTAGGTGCCCCAAAGCCAATAAATACAGTTGTCAGCAAGGGGATGAATCAGCATGTATTTAAATCAAAGACAGCCATGAAAGACTGCATTTGTTCCGTTCCCAGGACCTGTCAAACCACAGAAGAGATTAAACATCTGACCCTCTTCATCCCCAACATTGCTCCACAAGAGACATTTCTGTCACTATTCCTGCCACTTGGCTTTCAAAGATGCCACAAAGCCTAGGGCGACCTCTGCTACATTTCAGTGTTGTTTATTGATTTCTGACCCAGTGCTTAATAGTTTTCCCAGTCCCCCTGAATGGCTTTTGTAAGCAATGGGGTTTGTACATCTCACCGATCAATACCTTTTATATTTACAATAAAATTGAAACTGCTTCTGCTGGGGGCGCAGCCCAGCATTTGTCATCCTTCAGCGAGGGAAAACTATGTCATTATCTGAATTAAAACATTTATTTCTGATTAAGAGAGTGTCCTATCTCATTAATTTTTCCCTTTCCAATAGAATGGGAATAGAACCCTATTGATTTTTGCACTTTTACACATCTCCACTGCTGGGAAGATAATTGAGAAGTTAGCCAGAATAAATGAAGTTTCAAGTCTAGTGGGCCAGCCAATACCTTCCAAATTCAAGGTGTTTTTATGAAGCTGGATTTTAATTTGTTGGCAAGCTGAAGCAGTGGGACTTATTCGGCTGAGTAAATTGGATTAAGAGTAGAATCGGCTGGAAGCATGTCTTGAGGAATGCTGAGGGCCTGGTTCCCCTGGACATCCAGAGCCTCGCTTTAGATTTATGCTAAGACAGCTCCCAAATTGCCCTCCTTCAAAACTCCCAACTCGCTTCAGGAAGTGTGGATCACTGACCCAAAAGCCTATTAACTCGTGTTTCCCTTCCTCATGCCCATCGCCTTAAAAACAACCAAGATCTAATCAGAGGTTGAACTAGACCTTCAGATTGTCGGCACCAATTGATTACACTTTATTAGAATAATGGGACTAAATCCAAGCTTCATTAAAAGGAATTCCCTCTGCTTGGAACCCTTTTTTCTGAAGACCTTTCAATTACAAGCCCTTATGGCACACATAGGGAATCGCGCTCACTGATATTTTTCTCATTAGGAATTAACAGTCATTTGTCCTTATTTCCATATGCAAAGCCCAAACCTTGTCTGCTCCTGGAAAGGACAGAAAATGCACCAGTCTCTAGGGTTAGAAGGAAGCAGGGGATACAGATAATTTAAACCATAGCTATCTTTGTTAATGTCTTAATTTGTTATCTTCTTTGTAATTTATTTGTCACTGGTCCATTACTTTTAACATCCACATTCATTTCTATGTATCTATAGTTCCTCTAGGAAAAACAGGTTTCATCCTTGCATTAAAGGAGAATAGGAACCGGGTTAGCTAAAGATCTTCCAGGTTAGAGCTAAAGATTCTTCAAGGGAAAAAAATTCACTGAATGCCTTCCCTGGTGACCTGAAAATAGAGATCTGCCAAGGGAAGAGCTCATCTAGAAACGAGGTTGAGAACTTTAGTTCACGTTTATAATGCCACAGTGGAGGGGAACGTGAAGACCATGTTTCTCCTTGTAAGTAAAATGAAACATTGAAAATTAAGATTATTTCTACAGAAAAGATTTCCGTATGGGTTTATGTGACATAAGGACAGTGTGAATTTGGCAGACATGCTCTTAAGTATACACATGTGTTATATACATGTGTGTTACGCACACACGCACACACACACAACACATCTGCATCCAGAGGAAAAAGAAATAGCCAAGGAAGCACTTCAAGAAGGCTTTAGTTACCAGAAAAAAAAGAAGAAGAAAAAAAAACCACAGCAGATTAAAAATGCTGTGGAAGTGAAGAACTTAATTTCTGACTGCATTTTAATGCATGGTCCAAAGTACCAAAGTATGCAAAAGGTTGAATACATTCATCACAAACAGTTCTGTTTTCTCTCTTTACACCAATGAGGAATTACAGGATTACCAATGACCTTCCTCCCAATGAAGCGCCGTAATTATGGTCATTTATTATACAACCGAGATGAATGGATGGGATTTACATAGAATAAAAATATTATTTAACAGCTGCGTTATTGATGTGTGAAGTGTAATTTTAATTTATTTAAATGCTATAAATATATTGGTTATGTATTCTTTTCAAATTAACCTCCTGAACCACACACTGGCAAAACTTCAATTAATATTGTACTAAAATCTATTTTCTCATGTTATGTGGAACTGTGTATGGCTAAAAATATGTAGTGCTATGATGCCTCAGCATACTTTACCAGTGTATTTTACTCTTCTCCTTGATTCATGATTTCAATTTGAAATTGAATTTCAATTGGAATCATTTAGAAAAATATACCTTCCCTTAAATAAGGGATCCCTATTTAATTTTAAAATTGTTTTTACTATAAATTGCAAATGTAATGATTTGAGGAAAAATTCTATGTATTTATGTTCATTTGGCATATCGCAATATTTTTAAATACTTAGTATATTTCCATTGAAAAGATAAAATGGGGGAAAATATTTAAACCAACACTTCTATCTAATTTACTTAGCATATTAGCATAATCTCAATAAGTCTGCAAAGAAACCGCTGGTTATATATTATGTTGAATTGTTTAGTACCAAAAACATATTGTATGTCTTTCTGCGGAGATAGACTTATGTATTTTACTTCTGGGTTTATCTCTTTTGTATTCTGTCCATTTGCCCCTGGCTGTCATTATTCCATGCTCATCGACAGAAGAGTTATAGTTTGCAAAAACCTATCAGGTAGGCTGGACACTAGATAATTGAGGTGATGATCAGCCCCAGCAAAAGACAATTGATAGTGATAGTGTCAGAGGCTGCACCTAACAAGATCCGTACCCTCTGTCTCCTTTAGCCTTTCTCGGGAAGGGACCGAATATGGAATAACATGGACATGGCTGATGAGCATCCAGAGACGGGATGGCAGTGCATAATACTTCCAAGAACTGCAATAGGATGGGGGTGTCTTCTGACATAGAAGCAGGTTATTAAATAGAAGTGTGAACTATTAAGAGATGATCTTGACCCTCAGTACATTTTTATCAAAGTCAAAAAATATTTGACACCACTGAATAGCCTACCACAGGCACAAGGGCAGAAATGCTTTATTATGGAAATTTATACCATGTTCTTCAAAACAGAAGAATTCAGATTATAGGCATTTTAAAATTTATACAGCTTGTAGAACTCCCAATAATTAACACCAGTTGTATGTTAAGTATGCTCTGGGATGATATTTATAAATGAGATGGTTGACCAACCTTAATAAGAACTTCCTAGATTAAAAATAAAAATTTAAAACTACATTTTAAAATAATGATGATTTTAAGTTGCTTATATGCTAATGTGATTTAACACAGTTTTTTCTTAAGAGGCTTTTAAAATACACCCTCAATTCTATTAAATGCAGGGATGCCATAGGGATGAAGGAGATTTTTAGGTGTTTACAGCAGACTTTTTAAAAAAAATTTATTTATTTTTTAATTTACATCCAAATTGGTTAGCATACAATGCAGCAATGATTTCAGGATGTTTATAGCAGACTTTAAATGCAGGGGTTTTTGTTTTGTTTTTTTGTTTTTGTTTGTTTGTTTGTTTTACACAGACCATAAGGTGCCTTCTAGATTTTTAGTAAGCAGCTACCCTCACCTCCGAGGCTGTTTTTCTTACTTGCTGTTCACTGGTTCCTACCTTTTTTAAAGTTAAGGGACCACCACAATTTTTAAGGGAGCATCACTTTATAAGTGTAAATACTGCATACTGTAATACCCTAATTGCATGGACAAAATCTAATGTAGCCCACTGACAATGGACTTAGGCCAGAAAGGATGAAGAAAGTCCTAGTTTTGCATGGCTATTAAACACCCTATAGTCTATATAAAAATATGCCAAGTTGAGGCTTAATAGTAATAAAATAGTATGGGTAATGCCCTCAATTCTGGCTGAATGAACACTGCCCCCTTATTGGGTAATTGACAAACTACATACTGTAACACACTCCAGAATAGCCCTGCTTTTTCATTATGTTGAACAATAGGTTAACTAGATAACTCTGCACTTGGCAAAATTACTTTCCACTGACTTCAAACCATCTTCTTTTCTCCTCAAGCTACTGCTCCCTGTGATATTTCGGCATTCTCCTCCCCAGCAGTGCACTTTCAAAGCCAGTTACATGCTGGCTCAGTGGTACTCAGATTCTTTCTGTTTTACCTTTCCCCAGGGTCAATTGCCTTTGGGAGGGAACCAATATAGATTAACAGGAAAGATATACTACCTAATTCATGGCATTTAGAGAGGCCTTCAAATGCACACCGGCTCTTCCGGGATTGATGCTGTTTCAATCAGAGTCCTGTCTGCAATTAGTAAATAATTCCCCATTCTGAAAGCAGTCCTTTTAGACAAAATGCAAGCAAAAGGCATATCTTTAAAGCCCTGGGTATGTCATTTTTTTTTTAATGCTTATAGCTAGGGTCACGTTGTCCAGTGGACCAAGCCGTTTGGAGTTCATGAAGAATTTCCCGAAGCATCTCTTCTCTGCCTTCCCATCGACATGAGTCAGCACTGGCCACACCTTCAACAACCCACCCTGTGCGGTTGGGGAGGTAAGGCCTGTTCACTTAATACAGGATATCGATTGATTTATAACAAAGTGATAGATATAACTATTGTCATCGGAATTACACTGAGTTATAGCGACATAGTTTTCTGTTCTACAAGCCACTCCCCATACGTACCATAACTCAAAACCTGCATGACAATAATACTATCTATGAAATTTATATTCATGATTATAAATTAATTCTTTTTTCGGCTGGACCACCAGCAGCATAGACTTGTAATTTCCAAACAGCATTTATGGCATTAACTTGGGAATACTATCCATCAAGTCTGATGACAAATGTGGAAGATGATGGTCTTGCCCGCCTCTGGCTCATGCAGCCTGTTGTGTTAGAGAGGAGAGAAAATGCTATAACAGAGAAGCTGGGGGCCAGTGGCCAGTCTCCTCTGCAGCCTGCCTCGAAAGCAGTGACCACAAACTGTAGAAACAAACTTTCCGCTTCACAAAAAGAGGAAGGATTCACCAGAGACTTTTTGCAGAAATGATCTGAGTCCTGCTGATAATAACAAAAGCTGCTATTAATGGAGAGCATTCCAAGTGTTCTGTATTTATGATCTCAAATCCTGCCTGTAGTCCAACAAGGGGGGTACTATTGTACCAATTCTTTTTTTTTTTTTTTTTTTTTTTTTTTTCAACGTTTATTTATTTTTGGGACAGAGAGAGACAGAGCATGAACGGGGGAGGGGCAGAGAGAGAGGGAGACACAGAATCAGAAACAGGCTCCAGGCTCTGAGCCATCAGCCCAGAGCCCGACGCGGGGCTCGAACTCACAGACCGCGAGATCGTGACCTGGCTGAAGTCGGACGCTTAACCGACTGCGCCACCCAGGCGCCCCTATTGTACCAATTCTATAGATAAAAAGACTGAGGGGCAAAGGGCTTGCCAGAGATCATAGAACTCGGAAGCCACAACTTGAATCCACATCCATCTAACTTCAAAGAGTCACGAATTTCCACAGACATGGGTTTTCACGATTGGATTTCCCAAGTGTCACATAGAGTTACCATATTAACAACAACAAAAAGCACCTTAATTTGTTTCAAAGAAAATATAATCATTCTAAATAACTGAGAATAGTTGGACTAATAAAATACCACCCTAATCAGAAGAGTTTAGCAGAACAGCAGTTACTAACTTAGGTTCTGGGTTCAGACTAACCCAGGTTCAAATCCTGAGGCTGCTACTTACAACAGTCACTTAACCTCATTTGGTTGCCAGGCCTGTTAAAAAAAAAGATGGAGACAGGAGAATAATAACAGATTAGGATGTCAGTATTAATGGTGGAAGAATATGTTCACATGGATTTTACATGACAAAAATCAATGTCCAACTCTTGCTCCTCTTGAAATTTTTGAAATTCCACACTGCCTTTGCCCTCAAGACGTTCCATCACACACACAATCCATCAAACATACCAAGTTCCTCCTGTGTGCCAGGCTCTATAGTAGACATTGGAAATACGGAAATAATAAGGTCAGAATTTCAGTATAGGATGATCAACAGACACACATAAAAAGAGTTCCAAAACAACGTAAACAGGCTATAACTTGGAAGAGTGCTAGGAACAGGGAAGAGGTTAAGAGCAGGGACAAGAGAGGGCTTTGCTTCCTGTGGGGTCACCCCAGAGGCTGAGTTCAGTGAATGGGTTGAGTTCTCGAGGAAAAGGAAGGTGGAGGTGACAGAAAGAAGAGAAGGGCACTATTGGAGATTTGATGAGGGAAGCAGTGGGTACATGTGGGGGTGGAGGACTGGAGAGGTGATCCCAACAGGTGCCAGGCCACACTCCTCCAGACAGAGAGTAAGAAAGTGCCTGGTCAGTTTCCTGTTACAGGGACAAGCCTGACCCCCCCACCCCCAATGGACAAGGGGGCCTTCAGGGTCATCTCCCTTTTTTCTTCCCTCCTTCGAGTCAGGCCCTCTCTTGACTGGTAGCCAGAAGGCCCCCCCTTTTTCAGGAGATGGCTTTTCTCTCAGGTTCCCACTGGCCCAAATGTCTCTAAAGTCTGGGAGTGGCCTACCCTCTGAGCACTGCTATCTCAGACATCTTCCGACCAGGTCTCAGACGCAGCCAGCCTATGCTGTCCTCCAGCCCATGCTGTCCATCCAAAAGGTTTCCGCACTGCTCTGAACTAGTGAGGATGCAATTGCCAGGAGTGTGGCCACGGGGCTGTAGAAGCCGCTTGGACCACTGCCCTGAGCCTTCCATAGTTAGCATTCTGCTAGGGACCAAGAGGCAGGGGCTGGGCCACCTCCTCAGAGGGGATTAGGGGAAAT
Source organism: Prionailurus bengalensis (assembly GCF_016509475.1). NCBI lineage: Eukaryota > Metazoa > Chordata > Mammalia > Carnivora > Felidae > Prionailurus > Prionailurus bengalensis. Next base: position 51,839,660 of record NC_057345.1, on the reverse strand, counting down.
AGAAAGACAGGCGTGAACCTGGGTCCCATTGACTCTGCCGCCTGGGGCCATGCAGAGGCATTGGGGATTCCCTTCCCGCTGGAGAAGCTCTTTTCAACAGGCGACAGAGATTCCGTCTGAAGAAGCTTCGAGGGAAAAGAGCCATCTACAAAACAAAGGTCTCCCTGGGGGAGGGCGGAGGTCGAAACCGCCGGAGGAAAACTAATCCCCCTTCGGTTCTCGGAGACCGCGCTTTCTCCTAGAAAACTGCGTCCTAGACCGGGGACACGTGGGTTAGCGGTGCAGGCAGGACCCCAGGCGTCCCGCCGAGTGTTTACACCGCCGGCGGGCGAGGCCTTGCTGCTGCCGACGACCTAGTCTGCTCACACACGCTCCGACCCAGAGCGGTGCTAGAGGTGACTGCCTCAGTGAGCCCCTCTGCGCAGGAGGTCACCCTTTAAGAGCAGCAGGAATAACAGCTCCCATTTTATGAAGCACTGGGCATTAGACACCCTACAGGGCCATTTACAATCCTTTCCAATGCTTACAACTGAGCCTTTTGACTGGTAAACAGAAGGGTCAGAATTCAAATCCCGAGCCATCTGGCTGACAAGCCCTATCCATTGTGTAACACATCACCCTTTCCCTGAGAAGGGCAAGGAAAAGGCTGAAGACAAGTTAGCGGTATCGCCCGCGGGGGGGCGTTTGTGTGTGTGTGTGGGGGGGTGTGTGTGTGGAATTACCACCCTTGATAGAATGTGGACCTGGACTCACAGCACTACAGGCTTACCTCAACTTTGTCCATACACAAAGGGCTGTCTGATGGAAGAATGTGGGGCTGGTGTGCAAGCTTGGGCAAGTCTAATGTCAACTGTAAAATCAAGGCAACACCTGCTCAATCTCTCACGGGACTGATATAAAGAGAATGAGTGCATTTACAAATGGTGTTCCCTGGAACCCCAGGATGGAGTTTCTCAAGCTTCGGGGCACGTAAAAATCCCCCCCCCCCCAGGGGGCTTGTTAAAATGCAGGTTCCATGGCCTCCACTAAGAGGTTCTAAATCCGAGTGTCAGTATGGGGTTGGGGAATCTGCATTTTACCTGACATGCCTGGTAATCCTGTAACTGATGAAAGAGAGCAAACATTAAGGAGCCCTGGCCTGTCTGGGTGGCAGTGCCTCCAAAGGTGGGTATTGGTGGGTTAGGGAAGAGATAGGATACATGGGCAGGATCCAAAGTCCCCCAGCCCAGCTTCACCCAGAATGGTCTGCTTTGATCTCTTTTATACATTGGGTTTTTCAAGTAAGATCTCATTTGAAGGAGAATTACATGATTTAAACACAAAAATAAAAAAATAAAAAAGATCTCAATCCACTGCTACCCATGAAGATGCTTTGGGTAAGTTAAAGGTGCTCTCCAGATACGTGTAATTTTAGTCAAACCTTGGCCATCTAAAGCTCTCAGGGAGTGAATCATTCTAGAGAGCCTAATTTTCCTGATAGCATTAAAACTTTTTTCGTAAATGTTAATGGTTTTGTGGGGAATATGTTACACTCTTCCCTGCCTTTTAAGCCAGAGAATAAAGAACATAATTAAACTGTTGTTTGAAAACTCAGGACCACCGATTGGATACTGCGTAGCCATCCCAAAGGTTATTCTTGCTAAGTTTGATGGGAAAGAAGGTGCATTCAGTTCTACGTTCGGTCTCCCTGATGCAGACCAGGGTTTCTGTAACATGGAGTGAAGGCAGAACAACATGGTGAAACAGGAGGGCACCAGGGATTTGGAAGCATGAGCTCCACACTCCCGTCTGCCACCTACGGGCCCTGGGACCCAGAGCATGTCCCTTCACCTTTCTTTATCTGTAAGGTGGGAAGTCAGACCAGGCAATCTGCAGCGTCTGGGGGCCCGGACAGTCTCTAAGGTGGGGTTTTCAAACTCCATTGCCTTCAAGGGCCTAGCAGAAGCCTAGCAGGTGGGGCCGATGGGACACAGGGGAGCAAATCCCTGTCCAAAGGCACAGCCCAGTGCAGCATCAAGAAAAGCTGAAAAATCTAGATTTTTCTGTGAAATTCCTGATCTCTTAGATGTTGGTGCCTGTAGTGGATGGGAGGGCTGGCTCACTCACCTTCCATGCCACTGTCCTCTGGACACCTCTTGTCCTTCAGAGATCAGGATATGAAACACTGCATTTCTTGTTTCTTTATAGTCTGGGTTTGGGATTTGAAATCGGTAGTGTTTTGAAAGGCAAAGCGAGGCACAGGCTGTCTTCCAGATCCTGATGTGGAGCCCTAGCTGTAACAAAGTCTGGAAACACAGGTCAGATAGAATTCATCTGTGGGCACCATTAGGCCGAAGTCTCTTCTGGTCTCTTTGGGCCCTAACACTTGTTAGACAGCAGAGCAGCAGCTGCCAGTGTGGACAGCCTCAGGCGGCTGACCTTAGGGAGAAGCGGTCAAATGGCCACCTACATACACCCTCTGGATCTTTCTCTTCAAAGGTCTCCCACTCCCCTCCTCCACTCCTGAGAGACCCTTGGTTGTTCAGAGACTCAGCAGAGAACCCAAGACTCACATTCTCCTCTGGGCCCAATTCTCGTGCCTTCTCCCACAGAGAGGATTAAGGACACACAATTCTATTTCCAAAGGAGGGCAGAGATCGCTATTCTTCAGGCGGGGTCCTGCCAGGCGGTTGGCATGGAGCCCCCTGCTGCTTCCCTCCATCTCTTTCAGCGTGTTCCAAAGTGAGCAGCTGGGGGCTTCTTAACAGGGGCTCATGTTTCCAACTCTGTTTTCCCCTGAGCTGTCCAAACTGGATTTTATCTGCCCAAGTGGTGTGTGGGTGGAGAGGATTTAGGGACATTGATGGGACGGTCCATTTCACACATAAAAATAGCTGTTATTTACCAAGGGCCTGTTGAGTGCTGGCTATCATTTCTAATTCTCACAACAACCCTGAGGGGCAGATATCACTCTCCCCATTCTACAGATGAGGTAACTGAGGCCCACAAAGTTTAGGGACTTTCCCAGGATCCTACAGATAGTAAGTGGTAGAGTCAAAATTTGAAAGCAAACTCTTTATCTATGATGAACCGAAGTGGTGGGTTACTCTTGGACCCTGAGCAGATTCTTTTTAGAAGTTACCCAAGACACCTGGGTGAGGCCACCAGTAGATTAGACAATGTGATACTGCCTCCTAGTGGTCAGGTCAGTGACACAGCTCCTCGAATGTGGGGCCAGGAGGCCTCTCCCTTTCCTGCTACCCCAGAGGACTGGCAGCTGATTATTTCAAGAAGTGGGCTTGGCCACTCTGGAACGGTGAGGCCTGGGAGCAAGTGAAAGCAGCTGGCTCCCTTTCTCAGGCCCTCTCACCTCTCATGGGGGAGTGGCAAGACAGCCTGGGGCTGTCAGCCCTTATCAGTGCTGGTCAGAGAGAACACAGCTCTCATTGACTCTCCTCCCTTGTGGGGAGCACCTGCTAAACTTTTTACATTTGTTGTCTCAGTTCCTTTCCCAGGTGGTGATTACCATCCGTCCCTTATTATTCAACCCTCCAGAACTTGGCATGAGAAATCATTCCACATTATACTTTGGAAGGTGGTGCTAAGGACACTATAGTTTCCTGATTTGAACAGCTTAATCCTCTTGAGACCTTTGCTTTACTATGATTATATACATTGTAATATCATGTATATATTGCATATAGTCCCTTTTGAAACTTCTAGCAAACTTTTCCCAATTCAACACAATTTCTCTTATTTTTTAAATGCAAAGGAAATATTAGCACCCCTTCCCTGATAAAAATAGCTGCCACTGAGACCGTCCTCTGATGGATCACCTGGGCTGAGGATTTGGGGCCCCAGACACCTGACACCTTTCTTCCAGGAGCACATGTATCCCACACTCTGTCATGCCAATTAGCTAAACAAAAGGTTTGTCTCTCCCTCTCTTGAAAATGCACATTTCCCTGTTCTAAGCATGTGTGTTGTTAGATGATGTGGGTCTCAGCAGGAGCTCTTCCAGCCCCTGGTGACTTTGAGTGGCAGCAACATTCTCTGCTGAGAGTGAGAATCCTTACATGGCCAGGCCACCTGCTACTGTTGCTTCCATAATGATCTCAGCAGCACAGAAGTCCTGATTTTAAAAAACAATATTCATTCTAATGGTTCCATAGAAAACCATGAATTTGCATATTCCTTTCCACCTCAAAACTGTATGTTTTGCTTCAACCTAGAAAATAAATTACTTCGTGACACCTTTTTGACCTTTTATTTAAGAGTGTCTCCAGTCAGGGTGCTTGTGTGGCTCAGTAGGTTAAGCACGCAGCTCTTAGTTTCAGTTCAGGTCAGGATCTCGCAATTCGTGAGTTTGAGCCCCACATCGGGCTCTGCGCTGACAGTGTGGAGCCTACTTGGGATTCTCTCTCTCTCTCTCTCTCTCTCTCTCTCTCTTTCTCTCTCTCTCTCTGCCCCTTCCATGCTTGTGCTCTCTTTCTCTCTCAAAATAAATAAACATGAAAAAAAAAAAAAGAGTATCTCCTGTCTTCTTCATTTAAGATGCATTTTTCCATTCCAAAGCCTAGCTATCTCCTAAGCAAGCTTTGGGTTCTGCTCAGGTATTGCCTTCTTTGGGAAGTCCTCAACTGCTGGGGATAAGTTCTGTCCCTTCCCACCCTGCCCTGTGATTGGGTAGCACAGGGGTTTACTGAGAAAAGCCAAACAATGTAATTAAGGTGAAAGTATACGCATGCATCTACATGTAAAACTCAAGAATCAATAAAACTTGAGATAAGTAACTTCTGATTTTAAGGGAAGCTATAGCTCATGTAGGTGAGCATCAGAACCTTAAAGCCATTTAAATGTTTTATGTTACTAAATTGGTAGTTGTAGCTCCCTTTTTAAAAATTGACTTTATGATAACACTAGCAAGAACCATACTGAAAAATGTTACTTGCCCAAGGGACCACAAATAAATACTTGCTTAAATGAAAGTAAAGAAATGTAATTAACTGTATGAAGTTATACTAAATGATTTCTCCAGGAAGCCAATGGGAAATTATACCTAACAAATAGCTGCAGAATAAAGTCTGTTGTTGAGAGGTTATTAACCTAATCAGATAATCAAATTTCACCACCAACCGTAACCATCTGATTTGCCCATGTCAAAATAAAACCATTGTTAACCCTTCTTAATGAAATCAGAATGAGGAGGAACAGGGTGGCTTGTTCCAGAACAATGTCTTTCTTTAAAAAGAAACCTTACTAAGTTTTTCCCCAAGTTGAAAAACAAGACTTTACCATTGTTCAGTAAAGATCTGAAACTATCAGTCTTAAAAAAAAAAAAAAAGAGAGATGAAATTGGAAATTAAATTCATGGATGTTTTCTCTTCGTTGAAGTCATTGACAAAGGGGGATATAAACAAATAGGCTTTGCTCTCAAAATTTGGTGAAACAAATTTGTTCCAAGGCTGAGGTGTTCCTTGCCAGTTTTAAACCCAAGGTACATTTTTATAGCCAAGAACTAAAGCCCTGAAACACAGCGATCCACAGAATAATGGAAATGCTGACACAACCTTCACTTCAGCAGCAGGAATGGTGCCACTATAATTTATGGAGAACACATTTTGGTTTTGTCAGGTTTTTAAACATAGACTGTTATAAATTTGAAGGAGGACTGTCTTGTTAAAGCTTCAAATGGCATGTGTTAGTATTGGTTATGCATCATGTGCTGTATTTGGAATGGCATTTGTAGAACACAGTTTATCCCAATGGGAAAAGAGGACACTGAATCCTGTTGTTTTCCAAACAGTATTCTCTGATTAAAAGCACCATGGTCATCATCAACATGATCATAACCAGCTGGAAGATCTTAGTAAAGGTGTCCATCCTCAGACAGGTTCTTTCCTTCCTTTCTTCACTGATGCATTCATTATTTGACAAATATTTATTGAGGATATTCAGTGTCATGTCTTGGCTCAGGCAATGGAGATAAAATGATGATTATAATATCATCTCTGCCCTCTAGGATTTTATATTTTGTAAATATAGAAAGATTTGTCAAAGATACTGTGTGATGTGTGTAGATGTTGTATGTGTATGTGTATATGTGTGTGTGTAAAGATATATATGTATTATATAGATATGTGTGTGCTCACAGATATAGTATGTGTGTAGTTTTAAAGAGAGAAGTCTTACTCACAACCCCTCTTTCAGGGAGGGACCCAGCAACAGGTGATGAACCTTGTTTCTGCGGGAGTCATTGGTGACTGGACGAGGAGTGTAAAAGGTTAATCTCAGAGGTCTGGCTGTTGAACATAGATTCCATTCTCTGGGGCCCTGGAACTGATTTCTTTAGGGGAAAGAGTAGATTAGTAGGGAATCCTGAGTGCCAGTCTATCTCTCATTCTATTATGCCTTTGCCTTGCTTATGAAAGCCTTTGTACAGAGTAGTAATTTTTGTGATTCTCTCTGAAAAAAAGTTGTTCGTGATTGTCTTCTTTGTTGTGGTGTTTTCTTTGAAGTAATTGCCATTATCACAAGACTTCTGAATAGATAGAAATTGTGATAAGCATGGGGATAAACAGAGGAGACTTGTCTGTCTACTCCATCATTTTCTAAAGGTATGACTCAGGATTTGTACTCTGAAATGGGGATAAACCAAGGCCATCCCTATTACAAGTGGGTATATCACAAGAGTCTCAGTGATGACCAATGGGGAGCAAGATCCTGGGCTCAATCTGTCAGTTAGGGGAATGTGGAGAACTGGAGATAGGAGTAGAGGGAGAAGCTCCAGAACCCTGCAAAAGATGCCCCCAAATAGGACATGAACTGTGATGTATCTTTTATTTTTTTTAAGAGAGGGAGGAAGGGAGAGAGAGAGAGAAAGAGAGAGAGAATCTCAAGCAGGCTCCACATTCAGCACAGAGCCTGACATTGGACTCAATGATTCCACAACCCTCAGGATCATGACCTGAGCTGAAATCAAAAGTCGGCCACTCTGGGTGCCCGGGTGGCTTTGTCGGTTAAGTATCCAACTTCAGCTCAGGTCATGATCTTGTGGTTCATGAGTTTGAGCCCCCATCAGGCTCCATACTGATATCTCAGAGCCTGGAGCCTGCTTCAGATTCTGTCTCCCTCTCTCTCTGGCCTTCCCTCACTCATACTCTGTCTCTCTCTCTCTCTCTCAAAAAAAAAAAAGAGTTGATGCTCAACTGACTGAGGCACCCAGGTGCCCCCTGTGATGCATCTTCTAGAGGAGTATTGCATCACCATAAAAGATGTTTATAAAGACCAAAATAATGCTAACATTTATTGCACACTAAGTTACACTCTTTTTCAATTATTGCATTTGAGTGTCATAGTCTTTTGTTAGATGAGGAAACTGAGCCTTAAGCATTGGGCAACTTGCCAAGATGGGATAACCATAAATTCTTGGACAGTCTTACCTTGTGTCTGATGTCTTGAACTAATTATGAGCAGCACCCCCTTTACTCTCATGTATTCCCATTTGGGTAATGAGTTCTATGATTACCCAGGGTCACACAGCTAGTAATAAGCAGCACCCCTACTGTCTGACTTCAAACCCATGTTCTTTTTTATTTACTTATTTGAGAGAGAGAGAGAGAGAGAGAGAGAGCACAACCAGAAGAGGGGTAGAGAGAGAGGGAGAGAGAATCTTAAGCAGGCTCCATGCTCAGAGCAGAGCCAATGAGGGGCTCAGTCCCATAACCCTGGGATCATGACCTGAACCAAAATCAAGAGTCAGATGCTCAATCAAATGAGCAACCCAGGCATCCCCAAATTCACGTTATTAACCACTATGCAATAAGTATGTTTGTTTCAATATTTAGAAGGGAAAAAAAGAACAGTGCAAAATTATATGTGCATATTATCGTAATTGTTTTTAAAGCATTCTGTGCACAGAAAAAACTGGAAGCAAATGCATATGTGATTAGGTATGGATGGAAGAAATATAATAGATTTTTTAAAATAGTTCCTTCTACTTTATGAGTTTTCTAAATTTTCTCCAATTAGAATGTATGATTTTCATAAGGAAAATAATATTTTTTTAAATGCAGGCATAAAAAGCATTTCAAGTAGTATTTCATGAATAAGTATTATTTGATATTTTAGATGCTATCAAAAATTAGGTAGAATAAAGCCAAAAAGAAATGGAGAGGGAGGAAAAGAAGGAGAAAGAAGAGGAGAAGGCCCTTGGACTAAGAGGTAGGAATCTATCATCACCTAACAACCTGCCCATGGTGTGGCTTTGGCCTTGTTTCCTTGGAAATCCCCGGAAGGCCAAATCTAAGGCACAACATAGTGTAATAGGTACAAACACATGTTTTACAGACATAAAAGACATTTTAGAGTTGGAGAGATTTTAACATGGGCTGGATGTTAAATGATATTATGAAATTTCTGTCACTTAAACATTTTTTTTAGCTAGGATGATGGTATTGTTATTGTGAGTTATATGAAAGAATGTCCTTCCTCCTGAGAGTTGCCTGCTGAAATATTTAGGGATGAAGTGTCATCATCATCTCCACAATTACATTCAAATGACTCAGGAAAAAAAGTGAGAAGTGTGTGTGTGTGTGTGTGTGTGTGTGTGTGTATAAGCACACGCGTATGCATGTAAAGAGAGAGAGCAAGTGTGGTAAAATGTTCTTTATTTACATGGAGGGGCTATGGATACCCATTACTTTACCTTGAAAATTTTTTGTATGCTTGTAAATAGTCAAAGTAAAAGCTGAGATGAAAATTTTAATAAGAAATAAGAAATCAAAAAAAAAAAACAAGACAAAAAAGCATATGTTAAAATAATGATAAAGAATCTGGTTTCAGAGACAGAGATTTCAATTCTACTTATATGGTTAAAGCGCTTTATAACCCTGTGCAAGCCTTTCTGAGCCTCAGTGTTTTCATCTGTAAAATGGCGTGATAATAATACCAACCTCACAAGCGTTTCTACAGGATTAAATTAAGAAGATCATGTGTATAAAGCATCTATCACTGTGCCTGTCCACAGTTCATATGAGGAAAGATCATCTGATCAAGCAAGACCAAATAGGAGCCCTGTGACAAGACTGTAGGGCTTTGAAGAATTCAAAACAAAGGCAGGTATTTTCCTTTTATAGCCCCATTTTCCATGTAAATACAACGAAGCTTGATGTTATATGGAAAACTGTAATAGCTCATAAATTTGAAAGGAGGTAAAATCACAGAATTAAGTGGCCTAATAGTTTTCATCAGCTCTGACCAAGTCTAGTCAACCACAAGTGGTTTCTATTGTATTTGTGTTTGTTTTGTTGTGTTTTGTTTATAGTCTGTTTTCTCTACCTCTGAGCTAGGGTTCAAGTGAAGGGCAAAGGAACTTTCACTAAACCCCTATAGGTGGTTCTAGTGGGCACCCCAGGGTAATCAACACTCACAAATTGAGGATAACCTTGAGTTTCTTACAGATTCTTAACTGTAGAGAACAAATAGATGGTGTGAGGGGAACAGGGGCTTGGGTTAAATAGGTGATGGGGATTAAAGAGTGCACTTGTGGTGATGAGCACCCAGTGATGTATACAAGTGTTGATAGGGTGCCTGGATGGCACAGTTGGTGTAGCGTCTGACTCATTTTTCGGCTCAGGTCATGATCTCACGGTTTTGTGAGTTTGAGCCCCCCCTCCTGCTTTGAGTTGGCAGCTCAGAGCCTGCTTGGGATTCTCTCTCCCCTCTCTCTCTCAGCCCCTTCCCCACTCACACTATCTCTGTCTCTCTCAAATAAATAAATAAAAACTTAAAAAAAAAAAGTGCTGAATCACTATATTGTACACCTAAAATGTATGTTAACTAGAATTAAAACAAAAACTTAAAAAAAAAAACCTTGGGTTTCTTAAATTGGTACCCTGATAAAACAAAACAGCAAGATACAAGTTGAACCTCATGGGTAATGATGATTATAATAGTAAAAAAATAAATCAATATTTTACCCAAGCTTATACTTATTGAGTACTTAATATGTATGCCTGTAATGTGCTGAAAATGCAGAGGTGAATAAGATAAAGTACCTGCTAATAATTTCATGGTGGGAAGGATTGACATGGACATAGCTTATGATAATTATATATTTGTACAGCACTTTATAGTTTACAGGTCATTTTCCCTACATTGCTTCTCTCAGCTAACCACCAAGAGGTAGCATCCATGGTGGGAAAGTGTCTTCTCATGGAATCCCCTTAATTTTCACAGAGTGATACCATGTCATGCATACTGGGCAAGGAAAGCTTCAGTTCTGATCTCACCATCATCCATATCATGACATACCAGTTCCTCAACCTTTACTTAACCTAAGAGGTGAGACCCACATCTTATTCATCTTCATATCCTAATTTCCTGCAAGGAGCCCAGAATATAGTAGCTACTCAATTAATGCTCGTTGAAGGAAGGAAAGCAGGGAGGCAGGGTGGGAGGAAGGCTTGGGAGGAGGGAGGAAAAAAAGGAGGGAGGGAGGAAAAAGGAAGGAAGGAAGGAAAGAAATTCAATCAAACTCTAAGAATTTATCAAGCCACTACCATGCACCTAACATTTGCTAAGCACTACGAGAAATGCAAAAGAAACCTAAGAGACAGATGTCCCTGTCCACAGACTTTCAAACTAATATCAGTGAAATAATTTAAAGACAATAAGGAAAACTTACTTTTAGGTAAAAAAAAAAAATCTAAAGAAAAATGATTACCCCAGGGTGTGTATTTTCTGACAAATCAAAGAGAAGTTGTAATTTCAAGGAAATACAATTTATTTGCAATTTAATTTCTTGCAAGTTCATGAGAGTGACTTCTCTTGTGATCTGTAACATTGCCAAACTAAACTAAGGTTCAGTTGTCAAAGTTTGCACCAAATAAAAATTCCAATGAAAAATCTCAGTGAACTGAAAATCCCCTTTAAAAAGCAGCTCCAATGTCAGCATTACAATTTCACTTACATATTCAACAGCCGTCTGTCTTCATTACGAATAATAAACTAGCATCTCTTTTAAATATACAGGTACTGAGTTATAGATGCATAAATTAACCACGACTCAAGTAAAGAAGAAAAATCTATTTAAATCTGCATTAATCTTTTATTGGCTTTTCCACTTGTCATAAACAGTTTGTAACCAGATATATATCATCATACTAAACATCATGTAAAACCTCTCACTCAATAATCCAATTGATATCCAGGTAATATATCCAGTGACAACAGTTCTCAAATGGGCCATTTTATAACCCAGGCAAAGGTTAACCATCCTTAGCTTCCTAAATGTGATCCTGCTGCTTACTAGTGACTTTCAAACAACATCCTGTTTTATGGCTAGTTAATTATTTTTTACTAACATTAATGCATCCCAGAACTGGGACCATCAAGCAATATGCTGAAAGAGATGTCTATTATCTTTTATTGTTGTTGGACTTTTTTTCTCCCACACTTAAAAAAATTTTGTTTATAGCATTCTTGCTGAATACTTAAATTTTATCTATCCTTTACTATTTATTTATCTATGCCCTTTTCCTTAATTTCTAAGTGAATTAAGATGAGCCTCTAAAATACATAATCCATGCAATGTAGGCAAATTTACTAAATAAATTAAAATAAACCAAAAGTAGGAGTAAAAAAATGAGAGCCTAGTGTGAACTTAGTGCCCTAAATAAACACCCTCCAGGGACTCCCGAACATTTCTTGAAGTTAATTCACAAATTTGGCTCTGAACTCTCTAACAACCAATATAATCAGGAAAACATCATTCATTCATTCATTCGCTTATATGACAAATATTTATTTCACATATTAAATGAAGGGCACTTTGTTGGACACTGATTATACAGCATAGGATAAAAAGTGACTCAGTTTTTCCCCTTGGAGAATTTGCCATCCAGCTATGCTGACAAATTTTACCAATTAGACATATAGTAAGCCAATTTAACAATAAATTATATTTTAAAAATTAAGCCAATTTGACGATAACTTATATTAAAAAACAATTAGACATATAGTAATAACTTATGAAAATTCCATGAAGGAAAAATAGCATTCTAAGAGAGAATATTAGGGAAGATGAAACTTTAGACTGGGGGAAGTGAAATTTAACCTGAGTCCTCCCTCAATTGCCTCCTTGTTTCCATTTTCCCCTATTTTATTTTATTTCATTGAAAGAGGGAGAGAAGCAGAGAGAATCCAAGTAGGCTCAGCGCTGTCAGCACAGAGCCCAATACAGGACTCTATCTCACAAACTGTGAAATCATGACCTGAGCCCAAACCAAGAGACGCTTAACCAACTGAGCCACCCAGGTGCCCCCTCCTCTTCTTTCTTAATAACAATTTTTTTAATAATAGAACTTCAGTCTTTAGCAAGGCACATTGCTCCCCCAATAAAACATTAATTTTCCACCTTCCCTGTAGCTGGAGGTGACCACATGGCTAAATTCTGGCCAATAACATAAACTGAAATACTGGGTCAGCTTCCAGAAACTGCTTAGAGAGAAGCAGCCGTGGCTAGGAGAAGCATCCTTTTGCGCTCCCCACTTTCTCCCACTGATTGCTGAAGCTCCATTCGCCTTTTGGACTATGAAGTGATCTTGAAGATGATGGGCATATGTTGAGGATGGCAGAGAGCAAACATGGAAACTGAAATGACACTCTGGAGAGGCAAGATGAACTCTAGGTTCCCTATCCCACTCTTCTGCTTAAGAGGCGTACAAGTGTCTCTTATTTTAATCCACTGTTCTTTGAGTTTCACTGCGGTCTGTAGCTGAACATAAACCCAATGGATTCCGTAGTGAAGAGACAGGCAAAGGGTTGAGAAAGGAGAATTCCAGTCAGCCACCTTGGAAAAGACTGTGGTTTACTTCAGGGCCTGAAAGAAGATCTGTGTAGAGGAAGCCTAAGTGGCACACAATGAGACTGAAGAGACAGGCAAGGACAGGCCATTCAGTCTCTGGGTTAGAGTTTATTCTAAGGGCCACAGAGGCAGCTGGATGTGAGATCAGTGGTTTCCAAACCTTCTTGTTGGCCATGGAATGTTTCCTTCAAATATAATCTAAGGCAGGGGCACCTGAGCCTGGGTGGCTCAGTCGGTTAAGCGTCTGACTTCGGCTTGGGTCATGATCTCACTGTTAGTGAGTTTGAGCCCCACGTGGGACTCTGCTGACAGCTCAGAGCCTGGAGCCTGCTTCGGATTCTGTGACTCCTTGTCTCTCTGCCCCTCCCCCGCTCATGCTTTGTCTCTCTCTCTCTATCAAAAAAATAAAATAAAATAAATAAACATTAAAAAAAATGTAAGGCAAATGCAGAAAACAGATTAAAACGGAGCTGCCCTGGATAGAAGCATGAATCCAGGCCTCAGAGCCCATTTCCTCTTCTCCCTTCACTCTCTCTCCCAACTGTCTTAGTGGCTCCTGAAGTAGCCTAGAAGACAACTACGGCTCTTGGGAGCACAGTGTGAATGCTCACAGAGTCCTGAAGGTAAACTAGGCACTGGGGAGAAACACAAATCTTCCTAGCATGAGACCAGAGAGAAATGTCTCCTCTGTGTCTTCCCAGAGAGAAGTTTGTAATGGCTTGTTGGCCAAGACACAATTTTAAGATTTTAAGGGTGGGGAAGAGGAGAGCAGGGGATCAATGCAAAACAATGCAGCCCAGAGATTTCACCCTCCCTTGGGCTAGCTTAACATAGGATAGCCTCCGCCTGGCACTGGGATGCTTTTTCTGTACCCCCACCCACTCGACCTTCATCAAGCTCCGTCTCCGCTGTAGTCTGGACAGCTGCCTGGGAGTCCCCTCTGGCTCTGTCAACAGGGGCTTCTTGCGGGGCCAGTACCTCCCCCACAAAGATTTCCATCACGCACTTGTTTGGCCTGCAAATAAATTGGCAACGCAGCTGAATTTAATCTTTTGATTCCCCCTTGAGAACCAATTTCTCTAAGCCATTCCCATGTAGACAAAAAGATTTTGTCTCAGTAAACCTGTTTATTGACCAAAACTGTCGCCTCTGCTCTGACCGCTGACCTTATCTGAATATTCAAATCTATCACAGATCGCAAGTTCAAATGATTTTGGTGCCCTCTGGAAGCCCTGTTTTCATAGTGAGCTGATTACGAATGACAATATTATAAGGGCTTTAATTGAGATTCTACAAACAATTTGCACCCTGGATTTACAAACCTAATATATTCAGAAGTGTGAATGCTGCTGACACTATTTTTTTTTTTTTGGAAGTGAAAGTTGGCCATGTCTATATAAATGTTGCCACTTCCCCTAGCCAACGCGTTTCCACCTTCACCACTGTCCCCACTGTCATAATCCTTAACTGAAACCTGCAAACAGTTCTGCATTGCAGAGGAAACCCCACTCATGTTATGGACGTGAATGAGTCACGATATAGGTTCTAGTACTTGCATTAGTGCTGCCTTAGGCAAGCCACTTAATTCTTCTTTATCTTACCCCTCTTGGCAATCAAGGGAGGATAAAATAATTCTACATCCAACTTACAAAATTGATGTTTGGATAAAATTAATTAACTGATATTAAAGGTTTAAAAAGTCAAAAGCAGCACTTACACACCTAAGCTGTTTTTTTTTTAATTTTTAAAAAATGTTTATTTACGTTGAGGGAGAGAGAGAGACAGTGCGAGCAGGGGAGGGGCAGAGAGAGAGGGAGACACGGAATCCGAAGAAGGCTCCACGCTGTGAGCTGTCAGCACAGAGCCCGACGCGGGGCTCAGACTCACCAACCTCGAAATCATGACCTGAGCCGAAGTCGGCTTAATCGAATGAGCCACCCAGGCACCCCACCCCAGGCTCTTTTTATTAAACATACATCTTTTTTTCTGGTTCTCATCGAATTATTGATTTTGTATGGTTTGGTTTTGAGCATGGTTGACACACAATGTTCCATTAGTTTCAGTTGTACAACAGAGTGATTTGACAAGTTTATACATTATGTTGTGCTCCCCACAAGTGTAGCTACCATCTGTCACCATAAAACACTATTACAATATCATTAACTATCTTTCTTATGCCTTTATTCCCGTGACGTATTCATTCCATACCTGGAAGCCTGAATCTCCCACTCCCCTTCACTCATTTTGCCCATCCCTCCAAACTCCTCCCCTCTGGCAAACATCAGTTTATTCTCTGTGTTTACAGGTCTGATTCTGCTTTTTGTTTGTTTGTTTATTCATTTGTGGGGTGGTGTTTTTTTTATTCCACGTGTAGTGTAATTATATTACACAGCCATAAAAAAAGGGTAATACGCCATTTGCAACAACATGGATGGATCTAGAGGGTATTATGCTGTGTGAAATAAGTCAGACTATGAAAGAGGAGTAAACATGCATGTTTTTAAACAATGTAAATACATATTACTAAAATGTTAATAGTATTAAGACCTAACATTTATTGATGATTACACATGCCAGGCCCTGTATCATCCATTGCCTTACATGCACTATCTCATTGAATCTACACAAAAACTTTATGAAATGAATACTGTTATTAATTCCATTTAAGGAAATAAGGAAAACTGAGTTTCTGAGGCCAATATAACTTGCCTAAGGTCACATAGCAGGAAACCAAAACTCATCACCACTATGCTCCATAGAATTTATAGTGTAGACACTTGCAGATCTTACTGGATTTTCAGCCTCATCCTTAAAAATACAATGAAAGAAGGAGCGAGGTGAGCATCTTATGGCCAACCATCTCCTTCAATGGGTTCAACTCCTCAGTTTGCTGGTTGTAGTTGAAACAGGTGTGGTTTCCCCAATTGCTCGGTGGGGAAGGGCTCGCTTATTTGTAAAGAATTTTGTCCTTGGGTAGGAAGCAGCATGTTGGGGAGAACCTATTCATCTCGTCACCCTTTCTCTAATCTTTGGCAACTAACATGACCTGGAAAGCCAGCCAGAACTGAGTAAATTAAAGGGATGTGGTTAAAGGGAACCTCCAACCCCACACTGGTATTAATACAGCTGACAGTAAGGAGAGGAGTATCTTTTGTACCCACCTACGCTGCAAGGGACCTGTTGTTCCAACCCACAGAAGGAAGTTTTTGCCTCTGTGCTTTGCTCTGATAAAATGAAGTACATCTATTCCAAATCAGCTGGTAAAGTACAAGCCTTCTGAAAGAAATGGCCTGTCCATGCCCTAATATTTCAGAATTTCAAAGTTGAAAACTCAATGCAGGTAATTTATAGCCTAAATTTACTGAATGCCCTTCCAAGACAGCCTATTTAATCAAAGTTAACTGGTGAAAATTATGAAGGCTCTTAATTGAGCTCTCCTATGGTGGGCTTTCAAAACACCAGTGCAAGCACCACAGAAAATAACAAAATGAATAAACTACACTTTTCTCTAGTTCCATTTTCAAATACGACGTCTGGAATGAAGAGTTTAGATCTCTAGGTGGTGATCTTCATGCATAGTATAGTGTTTGTCCTGAATTTCATTGCTTTGAAAAAAAGATATGAAAAGTCTTGATTTAGTTGGCATTTAATGTGATTTTTATATAACTTCTGTGATATAATCAGTCGCAATGGGAATCAGTGGGAAACTTAAAGAGCAGTAAAACCTTCAGCTATTGTTCTTTCTGTGCTCTGATTGGCTTGCTGGGTATACAAAGCTGAAAAATCCCAGTTCACATACACCTACTCTATTTGTAGACACCCATAATGATTGAGTGCAGTCCAGCACCATCCCCTCTCTCAGCCCGCCAGCCAGTCAGAATGCAGGGAAGACAATAGGTATGTTGGAACAGCAACAAAGAATGTGTTGCTGTAAATCACGTTCCATTTCTGCATAGCTGGGAATAGTAATGCACAAGCCATAGGCAAGTATATTAATGTCTCCTGCTATCCATAAATGAAAAACCATGCACAACAACGCACTCTGGATTGTTATTCCAAGATAGCTTTTTTAGTATTAGATTCTTTGCTTTATTTTTTAAGAAACCAAAATGCATATTTTACTATTTTTTAAAAGCATTTTTCCCCTTTCGTTTGGGTCCATGAGCATTTCTTTCCAGCAGATAAACACATTGTCTTTCCCGCACACTGATTGACTAGTGATGTGTTTAGAACTCAGAGATATTAAATTTCTGGAGCCCTTAATGATATCAGAAGGAAGGTATCATATCAATGACCAGGGATTTCCCTACACCTAGTCAATTTGAATTCGGAAAATTATTAGAACTGTGTGGAAACATAAAATGAAATACGCTAGCAACACATTACATGTTTTAAATATGCTTAACCATGCATTTAATTTAGATTTAATGAAATAGTTATTATATGCAACCAAAACATCAGTGTTATTAAAAACAAATTTATGGAGGATTAACAGCTGTGTTATATGTCTATACCTACCTTTGCCAGAGTCTTTCATTCTCAATAATGTGTTTTTAATCATTAACTTCTATTTATTAAATGCACAATAATTATTTGAGTGATTCTACTGAGTGAGATTGATTAGGATGGTCCTTGGAGTTTGGATAAATACCGATTGATAATTTAAACTGTATGAAATTGGCTCTGGAGGCTATGTTATACCAGCTCTTCACATATTTATTCTACTTTTTAAGATTCATAATCGGGTATGAGGCCAATAGAACCACTGTGAACTCTAAGCTGCATATCTATGGGATGTGTTTGCCATTATTATCGACGATCAGGAAAGATATCAACATTTAGCAAAGGTTAAAATGTTTTCTTCATTGAGTTTTCTTTTTCTTTCTCTCCATCTTCTGTAGGAAGAGTAATTTGAAAAGGCTACAGTGGGGGAAAAGGCAATGAAGAACAAATTGCTGTACATGAAGTTTCGTTTTTGAATAGCTGGGGAGATTAATTCACTTGACTGCAACTGGTTCATTACTACCCCCAGCTACCCAAAAATGAAATATCACGTATGGTACCGTCTTTGCCCCATAGGTCATAATACTATAGTGATCACAGCAGGGCTGGGCTCGATTATGGAAAATGAGACCCCAGCCAATGCTCTCAAACACCCCCTGCCTGCCAAGGAGCTATCCGGGTGCTGTAATTGTGTTTACCTATTACCATGCCTTTATTTCATTACTTTGGACTTGCGGGATGCTATAAAAGGAGACAGGATTTTGGAAGGTTCTAGAAACTTTTACCAATGAATGCTGAGTTTAGAGAGACCTTTCTCCTACATTATTGGAGAAAATTATTTATGCTTTCCTTCCTTCACCTAAATTTTATGGCATATTCTCAGAACCCTCACCAATGGAAAAGGCAGAGAAGGCAAATAAGAAAATGAATAGCCTTCCACCCGAAACTGAAAGCACTGTTTTTCCAAACATCACAGGCCTTTGTTGCTTCCTCTGTCTTAGGATGGGTGGAGAATAAACCTGCGGGCCAGGCATTCTTGCCTCAGTTATTCTGTTCTATCTGGTTTCTCAGCAGCTTCTTTTTAGCACACTGTGGTCATCCTACCTCCAGCTCATCACTTACAATAATAATTGTGACCATTGATTGAATACTTAATATTTGCCAAGTGCTAACATTATCTCATTTAGTGTCCATTTCTTTTTTTCCCCATTTATTTATTTATTTACTTATTTATTTTTGAGACAGGCAGCATGAGTGGGGGAGGGGCAGAAAGGGGTTGGGGAGAGAGAATCTCAAGCAGGCTCCACATTGTCAGCATAGAGGCCGATGCAAGGTTTGAACTCACAGAGTCATGAGATCATGACCTGAACTGAAACCAAGAGTTAGACGCTTAACCATCTGAGCCACCCAGGCACCCCTAGTGTCCATTTCAAACTGTGAGGTAGGTAGTGATGTGACCTAACACATATTGAGCAATTTTCATTTATCAGGCACTTCTATTCTCTGAATTCATGTATACCTACCACTGTATTTGGTACTATTAACCACCCAATTCTAATTGTTATAATGTTTATTTATTTTTGAGAGAGAGAGAGACAGAGCATGAGCAGGGGAGGGGCAGAGAGAGAGAGGGAGACACAGAATCTGAAGCAGGCTCCAGGCTCTAAGCTGTCAGCACAGAGTCCGATGCAGGGCTCGAACCCATTGACTGCGAGATCATGACCTGAGCCGAAGTCAGACACTTAACTGACTGAGCCACCCAGGTGCCCCTAACCACCCTTTTCTAAAGATGAAGATACTAAGTCCAGAATGGTTAAGTCAATTTCCAAGATCACAAAGTTAGTATGTAGAAGAGCCCGGCTTTCTGGCTCCTGAGACTACATACTGCCATACCAGCAGTTGTTATTTTTGTTTTAAAATGAGGAACAAAGGCTCAGAGAGGTTGGAAAACTCACCCAGAGTTACACAGTGACTCTGACAGCGTTAAAGCTAGAGTTCAAACCCAACTATGCCTGACTCCAAATCCAAAGCATTTAACTCACCAAGCATGCGCACTATACTTCTCCCATTTCCTAGTTATGTGGGTAATTATTTGTTTGAATTTATTTGGTTGTATATCCATCTCCCCTAGAGGGCTAGAAGTGTATCTGTATCTCCAGCAACCTGAACTGAATAGGTGCCCGGCTATTCAGTTTTTCAGTAAACATTTATGGAACTGGCATAATTAAGATCTTTCATGACCCCCTTTCATTACAGGCAGAGTTAGTTGCTCCATTACATGGGTACGATGTTCACACTGGCTTGCCTTCATTGCTTTGTTCTCATGGATAGCAGATTCTACACTACATTGTAGTTATCTGTACCTGTAGTGT
Organism: Prionailurus bengalensis; assembly: GCF_016509475.1. NCBI lineage: Eukaryota > Metazoa > Chordata > Mammalia > Carnivora > Felidae > Prionailurus > Prionailurus bengalensis. The sequence goes on along the minus strand of NC_057345.1, from coordinate 51,819,938 downwards.
AGTCTCACCCACTAGATGGGGAACTCCTCTAGGGCAGGAGAAGTATCTTACATATCCAAGTATCCTCATTGACTAGTGCTGGGCCTCGTATATAATAGGCATGTGTGGGAGAGACTGAGAGTTGTTTACCCCAATCTCCTTCCTCTTCTCCTCGGACCGGAACTCCTCTGCTTTTCCCACCTCACTTGCAACCAGGTACAGCCATCTGACCAACTTGTAGCTGGTGGGATGCAAGCAGAAGTGACACGTGCTATTTATGGACCAAGGTTTTTAAGAAATGGGTTATGTCCTCCTCCTTACTCTCTTTTCCCTTCTACCAATTGGTGCAGATAACAGTGCGCTAGAGGAACGGGAGACTACAAAATGGAAGTTGGATCCCTGAATTACTACGTGGCAGAGAGTTGCCTGCTGGCCAGAAATACTATGGACTATTGATTATACATGAATGGAAAGTAAATTTATATTCTCTTTCAGCCATATATTTTGGTCTGTTACAGTAGCCAGCATTATCCCAACTAATACAAAGTTTGATCAGTGATGAATGAGCAATACCAATCCTCAATATGAGCATACAGGTTTTTTTAAATTATTTTTCAAAGATTTCATTTTTAAGTAATCTCTACACTCAACACGGGACTCGAACTTACAACCCTGAGATCAAGAGTTGCATTGCATGCTGGTTTTAGTTGGAAGAGGAGGCAGTCCTCTCTGTATAAGAGTAAAATCAACAGCTTTTTCCACTCTGTTACTTCATGAGAACAACATTATCATTAAACGAGGGTCTAGTGCTACCCACCTAACCTAATGCACCGCATGAATCAACTTCACTTTCCCTTGGAGAAAATTTAGTTTCGAACAGTTGGGTGATTTGTCCAATGTTACCACGATTGACGGGTGGCAGATCCTGGCCCAGGCCTCCTCAGTCCCAAGTTGTATCACTAAGATGGCAAACAGCTGACTAGTAACTGTTTTTCAAAAAGCCTAAAAGTAACTCACTTTGGGCTAATTTTTACATTTCTCTTACGTAAACACAGACTCAACTCAAAGCTCAGTTGACTACCATCCCTGGATTCCCTTTTAAACATATTTTTTTTAATGTTTTATTTTATTTTATTTTCGAGAGAGAGCGTGAGCAGGGGAGAGCAGAGAGAGAGAAAGACACAGAATCAGAGGCAGGCTCCAGACACCGAGCATGTCTGCACAGAGCCGGATGTGGGGCTCGAACCCACGAACCATGAGATCATGACCTGAGCTGAAGTCGGACGCTCAACCAACTGAGCCACCCAGGCACCCCCGCTGGATTCCCTTTTTAGAACATTTGGCATAAGGGCAAAAGTACAGATGTTACATAACAGTGGTGCTTTTTCAGACTATATCATTGAAAATTAGAGCATGTTGTTCATATGAGATTCAGGGCATTAATCTTAGTTTTTAAATAGTAATATCTTATTTTTTAAATAATCTTATTTTAAAAATAATTTTATGCAAAATAAGCATGTGCTTATTGTAGAAACTTCAGAAAATGAAAACAAGCAAAAAAGGAAAATGAGAGCCACTCAAATATAGATGAGATATATATATTTTTAATTTTCTTTAATATTTACTTATTTTTGGCAGAGAGAGAGACAGAGCATGATGGAGGAGGGGCAGAGAGAGAGGGAGACACAGAATCCGAACAAGGCTCCAGGCTCTGAGCTGTCAGCACAGAGCCTGACATGGGGCTCAAACTCACGGGATGCGAGATTATGACCTGAGCCCAAGTTGGATGCCCAACCGACTGAGCCACCCAGGTGCCCCTAGATAAGATTTATTTTACCAAAGCAGAGTCATTACATATTCTTCTACAACATCACTTTTAATGACCACATAGTATTATGTTATATGAATATGTTAGCGTTTATTGACTGAGGTTTTACATATATCAGCTATCAATAAAACAGAACCATAGTCTAGGGTCAGGGTGATCAAAACAGTAAATGTGACAGTTTTGTTCTTTTGCTGATCCATTCATTTGACAAATATGTTCTGGGTACTCTCTGTGTGCCAGCATTGTGTCAGGTGCTGGAGACCCCAAAAGTGAGAGACGAACAGAGCTTTTCCTTGTTAGGGTAGCCATTGTGCAGGTGAAAGTCACCATGGTGTAACAAAATGTTGCTGCCCTACTGTACCTCCCTCATCCCTCTTACAACATGGCCACCATTCCACCGGAATAGACAGGAGCTCAAGAGAAAGAAGGACATTTTTATTTGCTTGTTTTGTTGTTTATTGAAAGCCTTTATTTATATTAAGTAGATGAAGCCCAAGAAACCGTATGAACATGTGATAGGTTGCATTATTTGTTAATTTTTCCTTCACTCACTGCCCTTTTCTCAGCTTCCCTGTGGCTAAGGTATACTCCCTACTCCATCCATTGACTTTGACTTTGGCCATGTGACTTGCTATGAATGAATGGAATATGGGTAGAAGTGCCAGTGTTGCCCTTCCAAGTAGAGGTTAGAGAGGATGGCATATTTCTCCCACTTAGAAATGGGTATGCTCAGGGCACCTGGGTGGCTCAGTCAACTGAGAATCCAACTTCGGCTCAGGTCATGATCTCCCAGTTTGTGAGTTCAAGCCCCACGTTGGGTTTGCTGCTGTCAGCGCAGAGCCTGCTTCAGATCCTCTTTCCCCCTCTTTCTGCTCCTCCCCTGCTTGTGCTTTCTCAAAAATAAACATAAAAAAAACACAAAAACACAAAAATAAAAATAAAAAAAAGAAGTGGGTATACTGTCTTGTGCTCTCGCCCTATACCATTAGAAGAGTATGTTTTCAACAGATAGCTGTTGCTCCTTCAGTTTGTCTGGGTCCCAAAATGAGAGATACATGGAGCTACCTGAACCTAACCTGTAGCTTAAGGCAGAGCTTCCCCAGAGACCCACAGATCTATAGGCAAGAAATAAATGTTTGCTATAATAAGCCACTGATACTTTGGGATTGTTTCTTATACCACATCATCGTAGCAATAGTAGACTAATCCAGAACTACACAAAATAAAGTACTCAGTTGTGAGTACTCATCATCTTTCTGCCTCACCAGTCAGAATCAATCTCCCCTTTGTGCTTCCTTAGTGTTTTCATGTGCCTCTGTTATAGCTGACACTTACCACAGCCTGCCTCTATACACATATTGTTGTATATGTGTCTGGAATATAAGGTATTTGCTGTTTTGTTTTGTTTTGTTTTGTTTTGTTTTGTTTTGTTTTGTGTTTTGAGGGGAGGGTACTCTTCACAGTGTCTCTAGACTATCTAGTGCTTAGCATGTAGTAGATATGCAAAGATACTTAGTTGAATGAATGAATTAGAAGGTCTTCTATTAGGTGAGCTGGTGGAATGGAACTGATCAATGGCATGCCACCCTACCCCTCGAGATGCAATATGGTATATAAATGCAAGCACAAAAATTGCATCCTACTTTTAGTGGAAATAGGGAAGAATAAGCAGACATTTAAACCAGGGCAAGTTATACAGGAGACAGTACCTTATCCTAGAAAGAGACTGCACCAATAGTCAAGAGACCCGAATTCAGGTTCTGATTTGGATACGAGCCAGCTGTGTTACCTTGGGAAGCTACTTAACCTCTCTGGGCTTCATTTTTCCACCTGAAATGTGGAACGGGTAATTTTACTTACAACATTGTTATAAAGATCCAGAAATATGTACACATATGACAGAAAAATATCAAGCCCTACTTAAGTCCATATTAAGCCTAGCAAATCAGCTTGCTATCTTTTTTATGGGAAGGCAGCTCCCATTCCATACACCTCCAGGAAGCCAAATGATGGATCATTAAATGACCACTTAAGCTCACATTGAACCACTGTAGGAGTTGCTTGCTTAAAGTGATTACTGTTTGGCAGTGACTTTTGACAGGTGCTTGTTTTTCATCTGGAAAACAAAAACTGAATATTTTAAATGTTTTATTGCCAGGGACTATGTTAAAATTGAGATTTATTTTTACTTATTGTATCTTCCAGGCAAAGCTAATTCCTCCTCTCAGTTCCCTCAGGATTTAGTTTACACCTTCTTACAACTGAATTGTTTGTATCCCAAACCAGTTTGTGAGATCTTGAGGCCCAGGCCCATGTGGGAGGTTTTCAACCTATGCTAGAGTAGGGAAGTATACAGCACATTTTAAAAGGACTTTTTAACAAAGCAATTAGCATTTTATGTGTTAGAACTCAAGGGAAAGCTTAAATTTTCCACAAAAGTTGTGTATGTTCAATAATACCTTGTGTATCAATGATGTCGATTAATTGAGAAACTATTGTGCCTTTAATATATTCTATGCAAAAAGTACATATGTAACTATGATATTCTAAAATGTATTTTATCTTCCTTATTCTCTTTTATAGAGAAATCATACATGATGTTTCATTTCCCGTCCTGCTCTAGATCTTGAAGATGGATTTGAGTCACAAAGCACAAAGGAAAGAACACAGATTTTGGATTCTGATATCTCATGGTCAAATCCTCACTCTTGCCTTTTATACATCTTGCGATGCTAGGCATGATTCTTGACATTTTTTTTTTTAAGTTCAGTTTCCTTATCGGCAAAATGAGGATTACATTACTTCTCTTGCAGGGTTGCAAAGTTTAGAAATAATCTATGAAGATACCCAGCACCATTCCTTACACATAGTAGGTGTTCAACAAAACACAGTTACCATTGCTTAGTCATTATTATTGTGCTTTGACGTAGGACAGTGGTGACACTCTTTCAGAGCTTTTGCCCCTAATTGAAAAGTCTCCATGTTACTGTACTTTTAGTTCTTCTAGTTTTATAGTTTTTCCATCTTCTCCCTCACTGGTAGGCTACCAGTTGTCAATTCTAATGGCCATCAGTAAGAAATGACAGCTGCCTCTTCTTGCTGTCAGACTGCTACCAACTAAGTTTCTGCCTCAAATCTTCTTGGAATTATATGTCAAATGGAATAAATAATACTGAGCAGAGACTGAAGATGCCTTCCATGGGGCCAAGTGAATGACATTTAGTGCATGCGCTTTGTTACATCTACTTTGGGGACTCAGTCTTCTTTTCTCTGTATTACACTTTGTATCAGGGTTTCTGAGGGCTAAGACGGCTAGCTGAATAATATACTGACAATAAGGGTCTGCTGTATTTCTTTCCTGGAAAAGAAAGCAGTCTGAGAGACACATCTCTAGATAATATAGCATATATACCTTTAATATGGCATCGGTACCTTTAAAAATGTTACTGTTGTTGTTACTATGATTATTACTGTCTTGAAGTCATTTTGCTCTGTGGTGTATGCAATGGGAAGAGCACTCGATTGTGAGTCTGTTTTAGGTTCTGGCCTCCAATTCGTGAAATGACTTCTAGAAAATGACTCACCCTCTCTGGGCCTTAGTTCCTTAATCTAAAAAAAAAAAAGTGAAAAGATTCAACGGGATGATGTGTGAGCTCCTACATTCCATGAATCTACATCAAGGTACCCAGACGATTGCTTGGCAATAACTACAGTACATCTGGAAATAGACTTCACTTTACAGCTTTGGCCTTCGTGGTTTCCTCTAACTCAAGTACGTCAGTTGATAGCCAAATTCTTAACACCATTTTCTGGTCTCTTTACTATTTCTTTTTATAATGATTTTGTCCTTAATTTGGACTTATTTCAAGGAGAAAGATGTTAACTACTTAAAAGTGATGGGACGTTTTAATCTGGGCTGGAAAGCCTGTTCCTTGAGAATGGCTTAATTAACATTTCCAGGTTCATAACATTTTCATTTATTCATCTTTTTGTTTTTAAATGGTTTTTTAAGTTTTCCAGAGACGGCGATCTCACGTTCCTAATGGATTATAAGAAAGAGAGTGGGTCTGTTGGGATCTGCATTCTTATTAGCTTTAAGATTCATATTAAGAAAAAAAGGGAGCTTAAGCAGAATAGGTCCACCGTGCTAATAAAAAAAGAAACAGAACTTTTTAGTTGAACACAAAATAATGTAGTAAGATTGCCGAGCAAAAAGCAGATTGAAGAAAGGGCCTCCCTGTGACCTTGGAACAGGGCAAATATTTTTCTTCCCTGAACTCATTCTCCACCAGAGGAAACCATGTCTTACATGTCAGTAATGAGCATGCCAGGGCAAACTTATCACAGTGCCACGGTGACACAGAGACTGATTCTGTGAAGGGAGCAGTGAGCTCCTGGGTCAGGATGACAAAACCTAAAATGCACAGCTGGGTGGCCCTAGATGAATTGAGGGATGGTTGGCCTCCAGAAATTGGGGCAAGAAGGAAGTGCGTCTGGCACTGTGTTCTGCACATAGTGGACAGGCCCAAATACAAATTAAATTCAGTTCGTTGAAAAAGCACTGGTCCAAGCCTGGCCTCCACTCCTGAACTATTGCTAGCCAGTGGTATGTTCTTAGACAATGTATTTCATATTTTTGGCTCTGTTACCACATCTGAAAAATGGGACTATTAATACTAACTCAGCATACCCTGTGAGATGGTTGTAATGACCGATGCACAAGATGAACAAGGTCTGAATTTTAATGTGACCAGCTGGCAATAGTGCTTTGTTTCCTGCCTCATTTAAAGCTGTGACTGGGGCACCTGCCGAGCCTCAACAAGCATGTTTATTAGTAACGAAACACTATACATTGCTTTGTCCCTTTTGGGCAAATAGCTTGAACCTGGCTTTGCCCTGGCCTTCAGCAATTCTGTAAGGAATTGGAAGGGATGAGACTAGGATGTCATGTATCCTGTGGGCCTCAGAGTTGGTGTCCATGAAGGCCTTTCCCTGAATCCCCCTCTCTGTGAGTGACAGAACAAGGAGGCTCCCCAGGATTGCTACTATGGCATGGTTGCTTCTTAGGCTCTTGGTGGAAGAAATCATTGTGTGTCAGTGTCAGTTCTTAAAGGAAATGTATTGTATGGTTTTACTCTCCAAAAACTAAGCCAATTTTATTTTGTAAGAAGAATGTGTTCAGAGAATGGGGCGACATATCCAAAGTCACAAGCCAAATGTGCAACAACTCCAATTGAGTCCAGGCACTAGATTATTAAAATGCCTTATTGTCTATTAGCTTAAATGCCTACTAGATTTTCTTTGAAGGGGAATTCAAGGGTTAAGCCATCCCAACATGCCTCACTCCCAATTTATAAAATGGAAAATCTTCCATAAATCAAAAGTTACAAACAGACTTTGTAATGTCATAACTCTTGCGACGGCTCTCACCTTGATTGATTCCTATACATACATTCCAGCTGATTACCATAATGTGCTCTTGTGGGACAATTGGCACTGGATGGGGAGAAAGAAGCAGGCAGGAAAGTAAATAACAAATGGACCTGGCTCCTCCTCATCGAGAGTGATTTCACTCCAATGTTCCATCATATCAACTGGGAAAGAGAGTCGTAGGGTTTAGGCAATCAATTACAGATATGTGTAGAGGCAGACACAATCATTTCACTGATTGTCACCGGTCTCGAGCAGTGACACCAAAAAGTGATCCGTCACTCGATTTTCTCTGACACCATGAGAAAGATGGCAGACACTTGTAGACTAACAGGCCCCTGGATTGGTTGGTTTATAAGATTGAAAAATCGCTGTGTTTCAAACTTATCCAAACCTTTAAATACCTCTGTTGCTAAGATTTCTCATCTTTCTGGCAAACATTTAGAAAGATTACCAATAGGCTAATGACATCATGCCAGAGTGGAACGGACTGTGTCTCTTGTCACTGCAACTGATGTCATTTTGTATGTTGCAGGGCGTTGGAAGGCAGGAAACGCATACTTTCCTCCATCATGAGGAACATGGAAGCCACCTCATTGAATGTGCCTCATGAGACAACTGTTAGAAGGACAATTTGGTGCAGATGAGCCCCTGCCTCTATTCCCACCCACATCTTCAGTCTGTCCGGTTTGCTGCCACTGGGTGCCTGGACCTAGTCCCCTCCCATTCAGTATGATGTTCTCTACTGGCTGAGATTCTACTTTGTCTACAGTGCAGTGATGGGCAATCTTTTCCCCATAAGAGTTAGTTCATGAAAAATTAAAATGTACACAGCCTACATCTTTCTTTTTTACCACTTAATATGAAAATAGCTTCATTAAGATCCATGAGTTAAAAAGAAAAAATGTATATTCTTACACATGGATGACCTATTTAATTAAATGACAGAATTCCTTGAGAAAATTGGCACTGCTTTAGAACACTTAAAATATTAATATGTGAGTATATTTGAGAAGTAGCAACCTAGAGTCAGATTTTTAATTTTTTTTTTTTTTTTTTTTTTTTGCCCTGAAATTAGATTATAGACCACTTCTTGAAACCAGGTGGTCCTCATGGAGAGCCTCTAGGGTGACAGATGATATACAGGACTTCTTCCTGAGGGGAAGTTCTGTCCCATCTCCCAGCTGCAGCCTGAACAAACAGTACTGAGAGGTGCTTGGCTGCATGAGGATAAACATCCGTTGAGGCAATCTGGTATATAAAATTCCAAACTGCACAGTCGCCCAGAAAGGGATGAAGAAGGTCTACGGATTCCATCAGCATCGTCACTGAAACTGACTCGGTCCATTTCTGCCATTTCTCCTGGCACTCAGAGTCTTTACCAGCCACCCAGGCACTATTCCTTCCCTCAGCATATTTTCTCTTGGCACTAGAGGATCTAAAATGAACCCAGCACACTCTCAGACGTCTCCGTGTAAATCATCAAGAAATATGACGACCTTCTACAGAAATGATGTTCTGCATTTCAAAGTTCATCCACTTCTAAACTAAATCAGTGGCAGCAGTCTGGTGCTTTGCTGGGTTCTTCAAACCACTTGACCCCAAGCCCCCTTAAATCCTTTCACTCACACTGGCAACCCCCTTGTAAACTGCCCTCCGCAGTTAGAGAAGGTCCCCACACTTACTGACTGTGCACAGTGGTCCACTTTCTACTTTTAAAAAGGCCAGAGAGCAGACACCTGGTAATGATTAAAAATAATTACTGATGTTCCTACATCACCCTGTACTTCTCAAAGAGCTTTTGTGTCTGTCACTTCACATTACCCATGGGGGAAATGGCCTCTAGAAGTAGCTGGCGTCCTAAGGAAAGAGGAACAGAGAGTCTAAAGAATTTGCTCAAGGTCACATAGTGTGTTAGCAACAATCCAAACTAGATTTTTGGACTTCCATTGTGCTTTCTCTGCCCCCTCGCAACAAGAGGCATAACAAAAGTAATATTAGTAATGACAATAACCGTCATGATCTCGGGGCACTTACTGAGTGCCAAGTCACAGCCTGAGCCCCTCATCCAGATCACCTTATGTGACACTCTCCACCGTCTTGGAGTCCCTCCTGCTTTCCTGAAAGGATCCATAGAATCTCTCCATATACTGTGCAACCTCAGCCTGGAGACCTCAGGGAAGTTTCTGACACGGCCAGTAGGTTGACGTCAGAGTAGAAAACTTAGTCAAAACGTGGGCATCACCAAAGAATTCAGAGTAGCTGTAGAAAGCCCTAGAAGAAAATCTTTAACCAAGTGCAGAGCTCTCATAAAATGCTATGGGGCTGGAAAATGATTTCATAAGTTATTTTGATGGCAAAAATGTATGAAACAGAATTGACTAATTCATAAATAACTTCAGAATCTCATCTATTATTTCTCACATCATAACTTACAATGGAATAATTGTTTCTAATTCTGCTGAATATTTTCTCATGCTTTTTGGTTCCCTTGGTAAATCTTATTAGTTGGGTAACTCCTAAGACATTTGTAGCTTGCCTCTATTATGAGGAGAACAAGTAAATATTAATAGCAATTTGTTTTTAGTACAATGCAGCATTAATTTCACCACTGGGGCCTCTTTTTTCTTTTTCTTTTTAATTTCTCATCTCAGGGAAAATTGGCTGAGATTTCTCAAAGAAGGGCTCACAAAAAAAAAAAAAAAAAAAAAAAAAAGACAACAGAAAGAAAACCCAGTGTCCTGTGATCTTATACAAATCTCAACTTACATTTTATTTACTATGTACATTACTGCAAACCAATATGAACCATAACTCCATTTAGATAATAATAATCAAATTATCCAACCTGGGATAGCATGTTTTATAGATTTTGGTCTAAATTTAATATAAAAATGCAGTAGTCCTTGTTTGGAAGAGTTTATTAAGGGTTAGCAAAGAAAAAGCTTTTTCAATAGTCTATAACTCTCTAATGGCCTTTTTCAAATAAAATGGGAAAGAATTTGAAAAGAAACCTATATCAGTGAGCTGCAATTGTAACATTACAGTACAGGTCTATAAATCTTGACATGCTCAGAAGATTGCCTAAACCAGCAATACAATCTGTCCAAACCTCATTGTCTCCACGACCAGCCAGCCTCATTTTAAGAAATGTATGTGGTCTTCAACCTAATTTTATCACCTTCATTTGTAAACTAGTCAATCAATCAAAGCATCCTGGGAGTCTAAATAGAAAAAGGAGTGCATTTTCATGCATTCTGGGCGACACAGTCAAAAATTAATCTCCACTTGATCAGACATTTCTTGCCCTCATCTCAATAGACCATCATTAGGGTCAGCAATGTATATTAAAAATAGAGTTACCGCAAACAGTTCGCCAGCTGGAGTTTGCAGGCTGCCTGCCCCTTCCTCAGAAAGCTTCCTCCTCTGTGTGAGCCTGAATATGTTCACTAGATTCATCTGCAAGAGAGCAGGCTGGAAATAAAGTTAAAAAGGAAAATGCCTGCAGCCCTCAGGAAGCACGTATAGCTCCCCAAGTGCCTGGACCATTGAAACACTCTAAGTGAGACTGTTACAGAGAAAATATTTCCTAAATATATATTTATAAGAATCTGGCCCACGTAGAACGATGTTCCTTATACCCTGGGGGTGAGGGTGGGAGCTTTCCCGGGGCACGACTGATAAATATGGGAAAGAAAGGCAAGAAAGTAGCCAAAACTCAAGAAAAAAATCAGTTTAGGGCTGCTTTGTCCCTCCTCTCCTGCCTCTCCAGCTTTCATGACTTCTGCTTTTCAAGCAAATGCCTCTGTTTTGGGTGAGGCCACAGTGGCATTTCATTCCTGGCAGTAACTCTACCATGTGCCTCCTTGCATCTCTGGGTGCTTAGGAAAGAGAACCTGTATCTCTCCCCTAATTCATATGTATTAATGAGAGGAAGTTAGTTTATTTTGAGGCCACTAACCTGACCCATCTTGGACGTCTGTCTTTCTCTCACACCCACATTCAGTGCATCGGGAAATCCATCTGGCTTTACCTTCAAAATAAAACCAGAACCTGACCATTGCCTCTCACCATCTCCATTGCCACTGTGATGTTTTGAGCCACCATCAGCTCTTTCCTGTCTTGTAATAAATAGTACCTACCAGGTCTTCCTGAACCTACCCTTCCTAGTCTCAACCTAGAAGCTAAGAGTAATCCTTTTAAGATGTAAATCAAGTTATTCTACTGTTCCCACCCCTCAGTTCCACCCATTTCGTTGAGAATAGCCCAAGTCCTTAATGTGGGCTACTTACCTTTAGGCTATGAAAACAGTACTTCTTACTAGTATCTCAGCTCTAGATTTCCCCTATTACCACCTCTTTTGTGAACCTGACAATATCCTGTTCCTATGCCATTGATAGCATAGCCGAGCTTGTTAAAAATCATATCATTTAGGGGCGCCTGGGTGGCGCAGTCGGTTAAGCGTCCGACTTCAGCCAGGTCACGATCTCGCGGTCCGTGAGTTCGAGCCCCGCGTCAGGCTCTGGGCTGATGGCTCAGAGCCTGGAGCCTGTTTCCGATTCTGTGTCTCCCTCTCTCTCTGCCCCTCCCCCGTTCATGCTCTGTCTCTCTCTGTCCCAAAAATAAATAAACGTTGAAAAAAAAAATTAAAAAAATAAATAAATAAATAAATAAATAAAAAAATAAAAATCATATCATTTATTGAGCACTTTCTGTGTACCAGGTATTGGGTTAAGTATTTTACTTTCTTTATCTCATGCTATCAACCTTTTTATAAATGGGACACATTTGGGACTTATGAAGATCAGGACTTTTTACACAGGTGGGTGTGTCAGATATAAGTTTCTACTTGCATCAGCTAAAAAGGAATTGGTGGGATGTATTGGTACAGAGAAAATGAGTATTATGTCCAAATCTTAGCTTCACCAACTTGTGTCGGGAATGACCATGGACAAGTCCTTTCACTTTAACCTTAATATATTAGGCATAGAAATCCCACCAAGTGCCTGGCACGGTTCTTGGCATTCAATAAATTCCTTCTTTTCCTTTTTCCTTTCCTTTTTCCCTTGGCATTGAATAAATCCCTTTTGCCAGGCCTAAGCCAATTTGAAAAAATGAGCTTGAGTCTGTGTTTAGCAAGATTCATTCAAACCTGTCCACAAAGAGACCTTACTCAGGACAACCAAGGATCAGTTAATTTTAAAGGAGTTAGAGATATCTGCCCTTTAAAAGGTGGAAAGTGATACTTCCCAACAAGGAAATAATAGATCCCTCATCAGTGGAGACAGATGGCCTTCCCAAGATCCCTTAAATTCATGCCAGGCGGGCAACCACCAGCACCTTCTTTGGGTTCCACACAGTGATGGTGGCCTATCTGCACACTCCTCTTATGTAACTGGCCATTCCTCCCCCAAGAACTCACCCAATGACAGTACACTACAGTCCTGTGCTGACCATATCATTAGAACTCAAAATTTCCTATTGATCTCTGGCTCCATGGCTATCAATTTCATAAACATCAAGAAAGCATTGATGGAAGTCTAGAGATCATCTCCAAAACCCTATTCATTGACTCACAGTTTCATTTACCCAGCAAACATTGGTTGAAACATTCACTGTGTGCCAAGAGCTGTTTTAGGTTCCAGGGATACAGGATGAATAAGATCAAGTCCCAGCTTTCAGAAAGGTGTCCATCTAAAGCCAGTTTCCCTATGTGTGGCAGGTGAATATCTGGTGGTAGTGAGATAATTTTAGGTAGCATAGCAGTAGTTTTTTAATTTGAATATTAAGTATTTATTTTAAAGCATATTAAGAAAAATACACTACTAGCTCCTTCATACTCACTGCTTAGGGCTAACAGACAAAAAAAATGGGTTGAATCAAAGAAAGAAATTAAAAAGCTAACATATAGATGATGCATGAATATGGCAGAAATTGTATGAGAAAGTCTGAGAAAAACCAGTGTAAAGTAAGAGAGACATGAACATCCAGAATTCAGAGTGGTATAGGCTGAGCCATGGACTGTACACAGGGTGAACAAGCCCAGTGGTGGGGAGGGCTTGGGAAGCAAAGGGGTAGTCAGTGTTGTTTGAGGGGGGAGATAGACATTGGAGGCGGGACCCTGGTAGATCAGCTTCTAACTAAGAGCTACAATTTGAAAGAAGAGTATAATTTTTCCAAGTAGAAATGAGAGACAGAGAATTCCAGCTAAATGAGTGACCAGGCTGATAGTCCAAGACAGTTAGTTGTTTGCCCAGGGTCAAATAGCCAGTAAAGGGATTTGAATTTAGGACTACCACATTCTCAAATAGTATGGAGTAGTGGTTAGATGTGTCGGTTTTGGAGTTGGAAGGAAGGGGTAGGGGTTCCGCATCTCAGCTCCACAGTTTTTACCTGTAAAATTTTAACAAGTCATTTCGTTTCCTTGGGTCTGAAATGGAATAATCATAGTACCTCCCTCCTAGGGTTTTTGTTGTGAGCATTACCTGCAATAATGCATCTAAAGGGTATTAGCATTGTGCAGCAATAGCAAGTGTCCAATAAATGTCAAGAATCATTCTTATTAGTACCGGGTACTTAATTATCCACTGCATCTTTTCCCACCTCTAGAGTGAATTATTTTGTCTGACTTTGGTGAATTGCAATGACTGGCACATTCATTTGTTGAATGAGTAAGTGAATGAATGAATACATAACTGTTTATATACTAAATTAGCTGGACAGTGCAAATAGTCCCATTCCTTTGTAATATTGGATAATATAATCTAAAATAGAAAGTAGATACAATTTAAACTGTATATATTGTGATACTCTGTGGAAAAGATTTCAAAAGTTGTCCATTTTTCTAAGAACCTAAAAACCTTCTATGCCAAAGCTAACAGTAAAAAGATCAGTCGTTACCAGGGCTTCAAGGGTTGGGGGGGGGGGGGGCAGTGGTGGGAAAGGGTGAATAAGCAGAGCACAGGGCATTTTTGGAGCAATGAAACTCTTCTGTGTGGTACTGTAATGGTAGATACAGGACATTATGCGTTTGCCAAAACCCATAGGACTGTACAACACAAAGAGTAAACCCTAGTGAAAACTACAGTTAATAATAATGTTAATAATGGGGCACCTGGGTGGCTCAATCGGTTAAACGTCTGACTTAGGTCAGGTCATGATCTTGTGGTTCGGGAATTTGAGCCCCACATCAGGCTCCATGCTGACACCTCAGAGCCTGCAGCCTGCTTCAGATTCTGTGTCTCCCTCTCTCTCTGCCCTTCCCCCACTCACACTCTGTCTCTCTGTCCTTCAAAAATAAATAAACATTAAAAAAATTTAAAAAACAATTATGTTAATATATCAATATTGGTTCATCCATTGTAACAAATGTACCACATTAATGGAAGATGCTAATATTAACAGAAAATTGGGGGGATGGTATATACAAACTCCGTATTTTCTGTAAATCTAAAACTGTTCTAAAAAACAAATTGTATTTTTAAAAACTGGAGACAAAACAAGTTAACAAAAGCCCTCTAGGGACCAGGAGAGACCCAAAAGGAAGATAACACTTTGACGCCACTGAGGCCCAGAGACGGAATCCAGGTACAGGATGGACCCAGAAATGAGAGAAGAGGGTTTGTCCCCACCGTGGTCTCTGATAGAAACTTACTCATGAAATAAGAGAGGCAACAAAAAGATGTGTGCACACACCTGAGAGCCAAGAATACTGTGCCTAATCTTTGGAGAAATTGTTCAGGGACAAAGCCACCCTTGCATGAGGACGACATCTGTCATTACGCCAAGCTCAGTAAGACCTTGTGATGGAGCCTTTCATATAAGCGTGGGCAAGCAAGGATGCCTTGGAATGAGGGGTTCCAAATCTTCAGGGGCTGAATCAGAGCAAGGCCCATCTCCCTGTTCTGGGAGACTCCCCTCTTTTGGAATGGAAGCTCCTTGAAGGTAAGGAGTAGATTGCCTTTCTGTTAGATATGTTGGAAGCCCCCAGTTGGATTGGATTATCACACATAATCACATTGCCAAGATAAGCCTTCCTGCCCTTTCTGCTCTTTCATTTTAGTCTTCCCTCTCCTTTTCTTGCTAGGGGTGCCACCTCTTTCACTGCATTGGCACCCTCTCTTTCCCTCTCTATGCCTACCCATTCATTGGCACATTCATTCTTTTTTTCCCAACTTTTTAGTTAAAATATACTATATACTATACACTACATGTAAATATAGTGAAATGGATATATCTTAATTGCACAGTTTGGTCAATTGACAAACACATATACTTATGTAACCTATACCTCTGTTAAGATATAAAACATTTCTAGCACTTCAGAAAGTTTCCTTGTGCCCTGTCTCAATTAATCCCCCTTCTACTATAGAAACAACCGTGATTCTGACTTCTCTTAACATATTTTAGTTTTGTCTTCTCAACTTTGTATGATCACCAGCAAAATTCCTCATTCCTCCTTTAAAATCCAGCCAGATACTACCACCAAAATTTATTACTTCTGTCTCTGGGTTCCCTCAGCAATTTGAATATTTTTCTTTTGTGTCTCTCTCCCCCTTTAGACAATGCACTTATGAGGAATCATATCATCATATCTTATTCATCTTTTATAACTAGTGCCTATAATACAGTAGATATTCAATAAATGTTCTTTGAATGAGTGAGTGATGAATAATATCTGCCAGAAGAACATCTTTCTTTGTCTTCATCTTGATGAAACCCCTAATTCCTACACTGTTTCTTTTCCATTTTGTATTTGCATTTTTTATTGTTATAAACCAAATAAAAACTCACAGAGAAGGATATAAAGTGAATAGTAGAAGTCTCTCTCCTTGGATCAACCACTATCAGTTGTTTATGTATCTTTCCAGAGATGTCTGTGTGTTTCTTTTTTTTTAATGTTTATTTATTTTTGAGAGGGGGAGGGAGAGAGCAGGGGATGGGCAGAGAGAGAGGGAGACAGAGAATTCCAAGCGGGCTCCATGCTGTCAGCGCAGAGCCAGTCATGGGGCTTGAACTCACGACCTCAGGATCATGACCTGAGCTAAAATCAGGAGTAAGATGCTTAATCAACTGAGCCACCCAGGCACCCCTGTGCATTTCTTTATTCACACAAGTGTTTTTACCCCGTATATACCTTTTTGAAACTTGCTTTTTTCACATACAAATATGTAATGACGATAATAATATTTAGGATTAGCACTTATTATCTGTAATGTTCCAGCAGTGTAAATATTTTTATATATGTCCTTATTTATCCTTCATAATGTCTTTTGGGCTAGGTGCCCTTAATACAGATTTTTATGTTTAATTATTATTTATTATTATATTTTATTATTTACTCTTAAAGTTTATTATTTTACAGATGAGGAAACTGAGGCACAGATTAAGTAACTTGCTCAATGTCACACATCCTGGAAATCCCTTCATTTTTCTACATATATATTTACCTTATTCTTTTTAATAACTACATAGTATTCCATTGCATGGCTATACCGTGATTATTTAGCCATCCCCTCTAATGTCATTTAAGTATTTCCAGTTTTTAGCATTTATAAAGTAGGCTGCAATAAATCCCTTTATACATACATTGTTACTTTCTTGTAGGAATATACCCATCCTGGTATGGAACTAGGTCAGAGTGTGTGCATTTTACATCTTGATGCTTATTGCTAAATTCC
This sequence comes from Prionailurus bengalensis, assembly GCF_016509475.1. NCBI lineage: Eukaryota > Metazoa > Chordata > Mammalia > Carnivora > Felidae > Prionailurus > Prionailurus bengalensis. Next base: position 51,803,021 of record NC_057345.1, on the reverse strand, counting down.
CAGCTAAAGAGATTACTCTGATTCATACACTGTGCATGGGAATGCCTATTTCCCCATATTTTGTCTAATTCAAATATCATTAAACTTTAAAAGTCACAGGGTGCCTGGGTGGCTTAGTTGGTTGAGCATCTGACTCTTGATCTCAGCTCAGGTCTTGATCTCAGGGTCATGAGTTCAAGCCTCGCATTGGGCTTCATGCTGACCGCGAAGCCTACTTAAAACAAATAAACAAATGTTAAAAGTTGTACTTCTCTGATAAGTATGGTATATTCTTGTTGTTTTGATCTTTGTTTTATAAAATTAGAGTGAAGGTGAGTATCTTTTCCGTATGTTTGTCAACCATTCAGATTTCTTCTATGCTATTCATGCTTTCATTTCTCTTCTTTTTTCTATTGGCTATTAACCTTCTTATTGATTTGTAAAGGCTCTTTGTATATTGAACCATTAGCCCTTTGTTATATATGAGGCAAATATTTCCACCGGTTTTATCATTGTTTATTGTATTTTTATGATACAAAACTCTTAATTTATCAGTATTTTCTTTTAAGGCTTTTGAACTTGGCTCCATTTGAAAATTCCACTGTAAAATTCTGGCCCCCTTTCATTGTCCTTTCCTTGTTAACCAGAGAATTTCTGACACTGACACCATCTAACTTTCACAGAGAGTCTATGTTGTAACTAAAATCAGCAACCAAAGGAAATTAATCATTTGGAAACAAGGCCATAGGGCTTCATTAGACGCTTCATAAGGTGATAAACGTTGACTGGATTTGATGCCAGTTCAGTGGGTATTTGGTATTCACAGATAAATCCCGTTCCTTAGGAGATGGTGTCAGGGTGGAAATTTTTGTTAAATTACTGTTAAAGAACTGTTGAAGGGACAAGTTAAAGAACTGCATAAGTAACACTGCTTTTGATTTCCAACTTCTGAGTTGCAACATGTGATGGTTTAAGCAGGTGCAGCCATGTTAATACACTGGCAGGGTGTGATTGATATTGTCACTGTCAACCCCAGGCAGCAAGCAAGATGAATAAAAACATTTCATCAGGGCACTGAGCGACAATCAGAATCCTCAGGCCTTCCAAAAGTTTTTCACAGAGCCAACTCCAGAAATTTCGATGGAGAAGACCAAGCCTCACACTTCATGGAAGGGACAGGGTGCACATGGGAGTTTAAATATTAATAAGAAACTCTGTGTTTCAATTCCCATTGAAATCATCCTGCACAGTTTTACATAGCACTTTGTTTCACCTAAAGGACGAAGATGAAGGTTGTAGAGAACTTTCCAGTGACTTATAACTGTGATTCAAAACTGCCTCCTCTGGGATCTATTTTCTTACCTGTTTAAGGTTGGTCTTTACTTCTATTCAATTGTTCAGAATTTTTAAAACTTTTCTCTAGACCATCCCTCTATTTTCTAGATGGGATGCTGCCCAATTCATGAGCTGTTTAATAAACCAATTAAATCTTCAAATTTATTCAGTTGAATTTTGTTCTTTAACAGAAGAGTTCCTGTTGTTTCTCACCCTCCATCAATTGGTATTGTCATTTTTTTGGTGTTTAGCCATTCCAACAGGTGTGCAATGCTATCTCATTATTGTTTTAATTTGCAATTCCCTAATGATATATGATGTTGAGGATATTTTTCTGCAAGTATTTACTCTCTATATATCTTCTTTGGCAAGGTGTCTATTAGATCTTCACCCATTTTTAATGGGGTTGTTTTCTTATTATTGAGTTCTTCGTATATTTTTAATACAAATCCTTTATCAGATACATATTTTGCAAATATTTTCTCCCAGTTTGTGCATTGTCTTCTGGTTCTCTGAGCAAGGTCTTTCACAGAGTAAAGTTTTAAATTTATAAAGTACACGTTTTCAATTTTTTTGTTTTGTGGATAGGCGTTTGGGGTTTTGTGTTAAAAGTCATCACACCAAACCCAAGGTCACATAGGTTTTCTTCTATGCTTCATTTACAGATTTTATAGGTTTGCATTTTAAATTTGCCTATGGACTATCTTGAGTGAATTTTGGTGTATATTGTAGTTTGTGACTGATTCATCTCACCCCATATGGTTTTCAGTTAATTGTTCATTGGATATTTTTGGATAAGACACCAGATATTTGGCTTCATTTCAGTTTGAATTTCAAAACAGACGGATTCTGTAGGACTGCTGGAACGGGTGCCTCCTCCACTGAACCTTGAGCTTGGCAGGCCCTGCACCGCCCTATTGGCCGCCAGGGGGCAGCCGAGACCCCCCCCCCCCCCCGCCCCCTCACTGGGGACGCGCATGCGTGTTATGGCCTGGGCCTGTCTCCACGTGCACGCTTGACGCAAGCCCGGTTCCCTCAGCACCTACAGGGAGGTGCAGACTCAACTTCAGGGTGAGGTGGGGTCCGCGCTCCGCCGCCAAGGGCTCAGTTTCCTCAGCTCCCACTGCGGGGAGAAGGTAAGGAACAGTGAGAAGAGCTTCTTGGGTGCGGCGGACTGCCGAAGGGGACAGTCTTCAGAGGACCCAGTAGAGGAAGGGCTTGCTGTGGAAAACCGTGCGGTTTTTAGTTAGTCTTTGTGAGTGGTGTGCGACGGTGTCTAGTGGTGTTCTCGTGCGTGTAGCTCTCCGTTCGTCCCAGCACCATTTTCGCGTGGGTTCATTTCCGGGCTCTCCATTTTGCTCCGTTGATCCCTGTGTCGGTGTTTATGCTCCCACGCCGCTGTTTAGGTTGCCATAGCTTCCTAAGGTAGTTTGAGGTCAGGAAGCCTGACGCCTCCAGCTTTGTTCTTGCTTGTCGTTGCTTTGGCTATTCGGAGTCCTTTGTGGTTCCACACACGTTTTAGGCTTGTTTGTGCTGTTTCTGTGAAAAATGCCATTGGCATTTTGACCGGGATTGTATTCAACCTGTGGATCACTTTGGGTAGAAGGGATATCCTAACAATGTTAATTTTTCCAGTCCATGAGTAGGGGGAAAAATAAAATTACAAAGTAAAACTTTTCTCTCTACCTCTTGGATGAATGGTGTGCCGAGGGAGAAGACAACAAGGTGTTAGTCATTTCCCACTTGTCATATTTCTGTGTGATTAGCCTGTTCCCTTCTTTTTGTTCTTACTTCCCTTCCACCTAGGGTCATTCTAGAGAGAGAGAATTTTGTTTTGTTTTGTTTTTTTGAAATGCCGTAGCAAGAATCATTAGTAAAGATTAGGAAGCACGTTTCCCATCCCCGTTGTTGAAAACCACAGTGATAGAAGTATTGCAAGACGTTTGGAAGAGACATAGTTGAAAGGCCTGAAAAATGAACAAATCAGGAGACTATAGATGCTGGAGAGTATGTGGAGAAACGGGAACCCTCTTGCACTGTTGGTGGGAATGCAAATTGGTGCAGCCACTCTGGAAAACAGTGTGGAGGTTCCTCAGAAAATTAAAAATAGACCTACCCTATAACCCAGCAATAGCACTGCTAGGAATTTACCCAAGGGATACAGGAGTACTGATGCATAGGGGCACTTGTACCCCAATGTTTATAGCAGCACTCTCAACAATAGCCAAATTGTGGAAAGAGCCTAAATGTCCATCAACTGATGAATCGATAATGAAATTGTGGTTTATATACACAATGGAGTACTACGTGGCAATGAGAAAGAATGAAATATGGCCCTTTGTAGGAACGTGGATGGAACTGGAGAGTGTGATGCTAAGTGAAATAAGCCATACAGAGAAAGACAGATACCATATGGTTTCACTCTTATGTGGATCCTGAGAAACTTAACAGAAACCCATGGGGGAGGGGAAGGAAAAAAAAAAAAAAGAGGTTAGAGTGGGAGAGAGCCAAAGCATAAGAGACTGTTAAAAACTGAGAACAAACTGAGGGTTGATGGGGGGTGGGAGGGAGGCAAGGGTGGGTGATGGGTATTGAGGAGGGCACCTTTTGGGATGAGCACTGGGTGTTGTATGGAAACCAATTTGACAATAAATTTCATATATTAAAAAAAAAAAAAAGAAAGGCCTGAAAAGGGAGGCCATTTACCTCCTTCATCCACCGGAAATATCAACTATTTACCTAGGCTGAGTTTCCTTAACAAAATGGTAATGTAAAATAAGTCTGATGTTGAAGGACATTTTAAAGTACATAAACTCGATGCTGAAATGACTCAAGTAAAATGAAACTGGGTATTTTTGTAAGTCATGAAACTAATTTTGTGAATAATGCTGCTTATGCAGGAAAAGGAGCATAGGAGTTTGAGTTCATGAAAAATAACTACTTTCCCCAAAATAACCTTTTAAACCTTTTTTGCCAGTTCAAGGAAAAGAAAGCTTTTGACCTATAAACACAAGACCCATTTGACAAATATTCCTAATTGGCAGTATTCAGCTTAAAAATAAAAACATATTCTATCATATTAACTTAAAAAGTAATCATATAATTAATAGGTGAAAACAGAGAGAAAGATTGCTGAAGATTAAGATTAAGCCCTGCAGAAGCGAATGTTCTAACTAGAAATTGGTTTAATTAATAGCACATTTTACATAATGATTACAGTGTAATTGCGCTGACTAGCAGAGTGTCATTAAATATATCCATGCTCCTTTACAACACCCTAAGGCTAAAAATAATGAGTTACATTGAAAATCACTGTGCAACAGGTTCATAAATAACATTTAAGCCTATACAAGGCGAATACTTATAAATAATAAATATTTGCCTTTTGTAATTGAAGAAAAAATGACAGCCTTCTTTTTCCACTACCTTGTAGATTGCCATGTTATAATGCTGAAAAGATTTTTCCCCTTGCTTTCTCTAGAAGGTGTTGAATAATTTATTCAAATGCTAATATTCCACGTAGTCTGACTTTGAGGAACAAATATTCCTACATAAAGAATAAATGCCAAGATGCTTATTACCTCTCTTGCTTTACTTTATACCATGTATCCCCCCAAAACTACCACAGTCTATTACGCCTGTCAAATAAAGTTAGTGGCCAGATTTTCTTGCAAAGAGGAGCATTTTTCTTTATTTAAAAATTATCCCTTCTCCCCAAATGTTCATCATGCTCAGGGTTGTTACAGAGCAGCAGCTGCTCTGTGACTTCAGGAACGAGGTCGAAGATGCCTGGTAACTTCTTAATCTCTCTCTCACTCTTCTCCTGAGAATCAATACCATCTGATAACAGGGGAAGCACTTCGTTTTCCCTGTAGTTTACCGGGGCACAGATGGGCTCAGATCTACAAAAGGTCAGTGTTCAGGAGCCCTGTCTTCTCCACCTCCTTGGTTCCAAAATGGAGTTGCGTTCCTCCAGGCCACGGCAGAAAGCAGAGCACCCCTTACCAGGTAGCCTTGGGGAGGAGCTCCAAAAGCTCCCCAGAGCTGCACTTCTGGCCAGTGGCTTCTTTCCAAGGATGGTGGGGAAAAGGGGTCTCTGGGCTATATGAAAATACGATTTTGTGGGGCAATGATGGTAGCCAGGGAGGTGCACAGAGGTATCCCAGCTCTTTAGGAGAGGACACAGGAAGAAAATGCTTCCTTCTGCTACAGTTCAGTCACCTAGTGAGTGTGAAGCAGGTCAAGCGTCCTACCTCAGGAGCTCCCAGTGCAAGGAGCCCTTCTAGGAGGTCAGTGCCCAGCTTCTCCTCTCATACTTAGGATGACAGCTCATTCTTCTGTGGGGGGGGGGGGGGTGGTGTTGCTTCGTGGTGAAGAAAGGGCTTTAGCATTAGCTAGAATTCAGTTCAAGTACTAGCTTCACTACTTATTAGCTGTGTGACATTGAGTGAGTCACTTAACCTCTCTGAGCTTCAATTCCTTCATCTGTGAAGGGGGATGGCAGTAGTCTATACCTCTTAAAATGGTTGTGAGGATTAAATGAAAAACACTTTTAAGTTTGTAAGCTCTTAGCGTAGTTCCTCCTAGTTCATAATAGCTGAGTATGTGGTAGTTATTTAGCTCATGATTAGCCAGTTCTTCGTCATATTTAGCCAAAATCCATCTCCTTCTCACTTTCATCCATGGACTCCCAATTGCTTGGAGTGATTAGGGATTGGAGTTCCTGTACTCAACTCTACCCACTTGCAGATCCAGAGTAGCCAGAGAGGATCCTTTCACAAAACAAATCATATCACTCCCTGAATTAAAGCCTATCTTCATGTCCCATGGGTCTTATGAAGCCTAAGGGCTAGAATCTTTGTACCTGCCAGCCTCTCCAGTCTGATGACCTGTGCTCTGGGGGTCCCACCCTTCTTTCTGTTCTTCAGACAGGCCACATTCCCTCTGGCCCCAGGGTCTTTGCAAATACGTTTGCCTGGAAGTCTCCTCTTACCTACTTTTTCTGGTTAGCTCTTTAGACTTCTACTCAAACAAGGCCTCCTTGGGGACGTCTTATGCTAACTCTCCAAACTAGATCAGGTTTCTCTCTCCTCCTACTATCCCTTCACAGGTTTTATCAGTATCTGAAGTGGTATATTTCTGTGATCATTTGATAAATGATTATTTTCTTTAGTAATTTGTACATTCTATGAAGCTGGGGAACCATGAATGTTGGGGGCTCATAATGTGCTTTGCACAGTACCTGGCATCTGGCCTTCGGCAAATATTTGGAGTACCTTAAGGAGGGAAGGAACTAACACCCATTTCCACATGAGAGTCCTTCACATATTTGGAGATAGTATTTATGCTTCTCTTCCCCATGATTTAATTGTCACAAGATTAATGATCTCGGTGCCCCATGTACTCTTCATCATATTACATTTTAGACTCCTCAGCAGCCCTGTGCTGACACTCTGGGAAGCTGAGTATAGTGGGAGGATTGCTGCTTGTGATTGTAGATACTGCCCTCCTCCTAGCACACTCAGAGGCTGCATTAGCTTTAAATATGTGTGTGGTACACACACACACACACACACACACACACACACACAGTGTTCTTTTGTTTAAAAATAATGCAGGTTTATTAAAGAAAATTTGGAAAATGCAGAATAGAAAAGTATTTTACAAAACAGAAAACAATTCTTAGGCATACCCTGCAAAGAAAAACACTCTAGACAATTTGCAATAATTACTGTATTTTTTTTTTGTGAATCTATGAATAAGTTTCTGTACAGTGTGAGGAATGATTATATGGTGGAAATATACCTACTGTCTCTCTCTCTCTCTCTCTCTCTCTCTCACACACACACACCCCATTTTTTCACCAATATTAAGTTATAAAATATTTCTATATTATTACATTGCCTTTACAAATATCATTTTAAATAGTTTTGTATCTGCTATTCTGCTGCTATTGAGAGTAAGGCTTGGGAGACCTAACCCAATAAGAGATTAGTTTTCTCAGATAACAAGAAGTCTGGAGATGGACAGTTGCTGAGAATGCTTTAAATAGCTTTTTCCTCATGGTTGCAATATATTTGCTGTAGTTCCTGCCATCACATTTCTGTGCAAGGCAGGAAGAATAGGGAAAGGCTGTGTCATATCTGTCCCTCCCATTTATCAGAAAAAGCCAAAGCCTTCGTAGTGCCCTCAGTGGACTTCCACTTATGAATCCTTCGCCAGACTGTCTATGACCAATGTTAATACAAAAACATCTGAAAAACTGAACATTTAATTTTTCTAGTTGGATGCAGTTGAAGCAGGCAAGGGAAATTGGGAAAGGAAATTTCCTACATCCCATCAGGTTAATTCCATTCCATTTGATTCTCAGCTGTTTAAATGAAAATTATAGAAACTTTCATAAAGACTCTTCCTTCAGCCTTCTGGTTTATGAATATCAACCAGATAAACAGTGACTCTTTTTTTTAATTGTTTTAATGTTTATTTATTTTTGAGAGACACAGAGAGAGCACGAACAGGTTGGAGAAGCAAAGAGAGGGAGACAGAGCAGAGAGAGGGAGTCCCAACCAGGCTCCAGGCTTTGGGCTGTGAGCACAGACGTGGGGCTCGAACTCACAAACCACAGGAACATGACCTGAGCTGAAGTCAGACACTTGACCAACTGAGCCATCCAGGTGCCCCAACAGTGATTCTTAATCAAGAAGTTTGTAGCGATATTTTTTGTTTGCCACAGTGTTTATGGGGTGCTATATATTGCCTTTGGTGAACATCCATCCTCTCTTGCACAGGAAAGCTGCACAATGAAGACCTGCCCAACCCCAAATGCCAATAGTGTCCTTATTGGCTCCCATTCAGTGGCAGTCACGGAAGTTCCTTCTTTAGAAACTGGGAAGGAAAGGAGGAAGGGAGGGAAGAAAAGAAACATTTTGTCATTAAACATCACAAACTACAGAAGACAGAGAATCCTTCTCAATGATGAGTACAACCCCGAAAATACTACTTTCTTCTTCCTAACCCACAATTTATATCATGTCAGTATATATAGTTAAAATTATTTAAACTGCCCTTCTAGAGAAGTATTTAAGAAAAGGAATGGGAGTAGATCTTTACTCTTTCTGGCTTTCAGAGGGGTCCTCCAGGGACTTTGGGAACCTGATATTGTTTGCTATTTGTTCTTCCCTGGAGGAGGTTAGGAAAAATACAAAGGCCCAAGACAGGTACTGCTCTCTGTTTAATGATGATAGGCAGAGGTGGGAAAGCACAGATCAGCTCTTTCCTCTCTGCAGAGCCCGGGCTATTAGGAGAAGGGAATTTAGTGTTTGATTTGCCCATTTTCCATTCCTCATCGAGGCTTTGGTCCCAAATTGCTAAACCTCCATTCAACAGTTAAATTAAACATAACTAACTTTGTTGATATTATTTCACAGCCGAATAACTTGATATTCATACTCTTTGTGTGTTCAATAAGTACAGAGCTCAGACACATTTTTAAGTCTCAGCTGGTGATGAATTCTGCTGAGCTAAACTTGTGTTTCACAGGATTCTGCTCAGCTGAGACGGGGTACGCTATTACACTGTAAAAATAAGCTTCAAGCCATAATTTTGATGGGCCCCTCACAGCAAGGAAGCATTCCTCTTACCCTCCTCCCTCTTAGTAGCGACTCCCATTTGCCATTTACACATCCTAACCTAAAGGAATCCCGTGCAGACAGTAGTCCTTCACACCCCTGCCTCCACAGTGCCAAGAGTGCTGAACTTGGATTCTCAAGCCCTCTGTTTTCTGCCCCTCTCTGCCTCTGCAAGAATGGTAGTCAGGGTCCATGTTTGGCAGACAGGGAAGAGAAAAACCCTGCCTTTCTACCTCACACATTCGCTGTCAGCTCAAGTTACACCAAGTATTGAAAACATGCTGCAAACTGTCAGATGTTATTCACTGTTATTTATGTTTTCACCTATAATTGGAGTCCTATCCTCTAAACATGACAGAAGGTGCCCCATAGATATTTTAAATGAATAATAAATTCATGTTTTCATTTATTCATCAAACATGTATTTGGCACTTTCTGTGTACCAAGCCCTGTGCTAAATGCTATGGGTATAAAGAAAGACATTTTGTTCTAGTTTGAGAGATAAACAAATAGATAATTATAATACAGTGAGATCCACACTACATAGTGGAGACATGTACAAGGTTTTTGAGCACATGACATTCTGCCCAGGTGAGCAAGGACCGCTTCACGGAGAGGGTGACTGGCTAGTGGTGGTGGTGGAGGGGGGGAGGTCATCACAAAACATGCACCCACCAATCTGCTAAGAACCTCACACACATTCTTTCCTTCAATTGTCATAGCAGCCCTGTGGAGTAGGTATTATTGTATCTATTTTTTAAGTGGCAAAGCCAAGGCTAAATAACGTGCAAGGTCCCAAAGCTGGGAAGGGAGGAGTCTGGATTCCAAAGTCCACGCTCTTCATCAGGAAGCTGGGCCCTCCCAGTTCCTTGTGGCCTCTGCACACTCAGTTCACAGGTTGAAAAAAAGCACGTCTGTCTTGCTGTATGGCAATGGTTTAAAAATGATCCAAAAACATCTTAGATGACATTAATTATGAGTTACCAAAAACTGTGCAAATTATCTTCTTAAAAAACAGGATATGGGGGTTATCCTAAGTGTACATGGATATCTCCCTGAACCCAAAAACAAGAAGTGCAATTGGATCTCCCAAGGGACTGAAACTAAGTACTGGGAACCACAAACAGGGTAGATTCTCTCCTCCTTCCCCCTGTCTTTTCGGCTGTGCTCCATTTTCTTCACTCTCTCTGTTGTATTCATCATTCTCTTCAGACCAGCTTTCTTTGCTTCTCCATGAACAAGACAGGAGATGGCCACCTATCCCTTGTTACAAGCAGTTCAGGCAGCCCTAGGAGATTGACCAGCATCTCTAAATCTCAATTCCAAATTCCCAGAAGAGGGAATCTGATTGGTCCAGCTTGGGTTAACTGTCCATGTCCTAAAGTGTGGGCTGTACATAGGGACTTGCTTCCAAAGAGAACAGCTTAGCAAAACGGGTGTGGAGAGTGGAGAACCCTGACAATTGCTACCTCAGCCAGGTAGTCAAGGTCAATATCAAAGTAAGTCATGTTGATATTATGTGTCCTTGATATGATGTGATGAAAATGTCACTTTACCTCTGTGGTCTTCCTCCTCAAAACCCATAACCTCTGTCCAACCATGAGAAAGAAATCAGACTAGTCCCAATTGAAGGACATTCTATAAAATACCTGACCAATAACCCTCAAAACTATCAAGTTCAAAACTGAGGAAGTCCGAGAAACTGTCAGAGTCAAGAGAAAACTAAGAAAATATGAACACTAAATGTAATGTGGTATCTTGGATAAGGTCCTGGGACAGAAAAAAGACTTACTTAAAAACTAAGGAAATCTAAGTAAAGTATGGATTTCAGTTAATAATAATGTATCAAGGGACACCTGGGTAGCTCAGTCAGTTAAGTGTCTGACTGTTAATTTCAGCTCAGGTCATCATCTCAGGGTTTGTGAGTTCTAGCCCTGAGTCAGGCTCTGTACTGACAGCATGGAGCCTGCTTGTCATTCTCTCTCTCTCTCCATCTCTCTCTCTCTCTCTCTCTCTTTCTTTCTCTGTCCCTCCCCCTCTCCCCACTTGCATTCTCTCTCTCTCTCTCTCTCTCTCTCTCTCTCTCTCTCAAAATAAATAAGAAAAATAAGAATGTATCAATAGGTTCATTTATTGTAGCAAATATACCTTACTGATGTAAGATGTTAATGATAAGGAAACTGGTTTGGAAGGTATATGGGAACTCTGTGCTATCTTTGCAGTTATTTCCATAAATCCACAACTCTTCTAAAATAAAAAGTTTATGGCACAAAAACAGACACATAGACCAATGGAATAGAATAGAAACTCCAGAACTAGACCCACAAACGTATGGCCAACTCATCTTTGACAAAGCAGGAAAGAACATCCAATGGAAAAAAGACAGCCTCTTTAACAAATGGTGCTGGGAGAACTGGACAGCAACATGCAGAAGGTTGAAACTAGACCACTTTCTCACACCATTCACAAAAATAAACTCAAAATGGATAAAGGACCTAAATGTGAGACAGGAAACCATCAAAACCTTAGAGGAGAAAGCAGGAAAAGACCTCTCTGACCTCAGCCGTAGCAATCTCTTGCTCGACACATCCCCAAAGGCAAGGGAATTAAAAGCAAAAGTGAATTACTGGGACCTTATGAAGATAAAAAGCTTCTGCACAGCAAAGGAAACAACCAACAAAACTAAAAGGCAACCAACGGAATGGGAAAAGATATTCGCAAATGACATATCGGACAAAGGGCTAGTATCCAAAATCTATAAAGAGCTCACCAAACTCCACACCCGAAAAACAAATAACCCAGTGAAGAAATGGGCAGAAAACATGAATAGACACTTCTCTAAAGAAGACATCCAGATGGCCAACAGGCACATGAAAAGATGTTCAGCGTCGCTCCTTATCAGGGAAATACAAATCAAAACCACACTCAGGTATCACCTCACGCCAGTCAGAGTGGCCAAAATGAACAAATCAGGAGACTACAGATGCTGGAGAGGATGTGGAGAAACCGGAACTCTCTTGCACTGTTGGTGGGAATGCAAATTGGTGCAGCCGCTCTGGAAAGCAGTGTGGAGGTTCCTCAGAAAATTAAAAATAGACCTACCCTATGACCCAGCAATAGCACTGCTAGGAATTTATCCAAGGGATACAGGAGTACTGATGCATAGGGCCACTTGTACCCCAATGTTCATAGCAGCACTCTCAACAATAGCCAAATTATGGAAAGAGCCTAAATGTCCATCAACTGATGAATGGATAAAGAAATTGTGGTTTATATACACAATGGAATTCTACGTGGCAATGAGAAAAAATGAAAGATGGCCTTTTGTAGCAACGTGGATGGAACTGGAGAGTGTGATGCTAAGTGAAATAAGCCATACAGAGAAAGACAGATACCATATGGTTTCACTCTTATGTGGATCCTGAGAAACTTAACAGGAACCCATGGGGGAGGGGAAGGAAAAAAAAAAAAGAGGTTAGAGTGCGAGAGAGCCAAAGCATAAGAGACTGTTAAAAACAGAACAAACTGAGGGTTGATGGGGGGTGGGAGGGAGGAGAGGGTGGGTGATGGGTATTGAGGAGGGCACCTTTTGGGATGAGCACTGGGTGTTGTATGGAAACCAATTTGTCAATAAATTTCATTAAAATAAATAAATAAATAAATAAAATAAAATAAAATAAAATAAAATAAAATAAAAAGTTTATTGAAACACACTATTACATGCTTACTCTGTGCCAGTCACTATGCTAGATGCTTTACACACTGTACTAAAACAAAACGTCTTCAAATCATCCCATCCCCTTACCTACCTACCAAGATTTGTATCATAAGTCCTTTGAGTTAAAGGAAGGTGTAAAGACTCAATGAAGTCTTGACACACAGTAGGCAGTCAATAAATATTTGCTGATGTAAACTAATACTTATTATTCACAAGAGACACCCCATGTTAGCACTCAGATGCTACTTTGCCTGGTATCTGGTGTGGGTCAGTGGGAGTGCTACCCTTGGACATGGGTGATTTCGTTTTGCTCACTCCTTCTCTTAGTAGGAAAGTTAGTCCCTTCCCAGGCTGCCACTGATCACAAAGAGATAACCAAGGGGGTGTGGGTCAGCCCCTGAAGGATGTTCATTCCAGTAATCCTTTAGTCCTGGCCTGGCAACTCTGAATGGGACCTAGACCTCATCAGTGTTTTATGCCCTTTAGGGGACCTATCGTTGCTTCTCTCAGGACACTCTTATAAAACCTTTCAAAGGACAAGAGCTTCTTGTCATGATTAACCTTTGGAATGAGCACTAAAAATAATTTTGTATTCACTTTAATAGCTCAGGTTTTCAGGGGAAAGACAGATGGGTGTGGCTTCTTTAAGCATTTTCTTTTCCCAAGCAGAGGAAAGGGACAGAAAGACCCAGGAGTTTCTGGCCATTCAGCTGAGATTTAAACAGTTGAACCATTTTCCACACCCTTTGTTCTCCCTTCTGCTGTCTTTATTCAGAGTGATTTTAATCTTACGAACGGAATATTAGCTGATGAACTAATTCTTCTAGGAAAAATGCCTTTAATTCATCAGGACTCTTCATGCCATTTTTTTTTTTCAGAACCACCCTTGAACATCTTTTGTTTTAATAAATGACTGAATCCTGTGTGTGGTTTGTAGAGTCTTAATGAACTTGGGAATTTAAAATTCTCTGCAGTTTATTTTCAGCCCTATCACATAGAAAGGGCCATACAGCTTTTCACAGTCATGCCAGAGTTTTCTCATAAAAAGGGACCAGGTGAGGTCCTGTTCACATTGGATATTAACATCACTTCACCACTGGGTGAGTTTGTGCCCCGAAACCTGAAGCAGCCCTGTCTGCCACCTGTACACCTGCAGGATAGGAGATTAAGCAGCCCCTCTCCACCGACACCCCGATCATGGAATTTGGAACCTCGAGGCTGAACAGTCCCTGGAGATGTTTTCCCATCCCCTGTGTCCTAGTTTTCACTCCTGTTATAAAAGCACACATGTCAGTGTCTGTCTAGGAGCTTCTGTAAGGGTAACGATTTACTCATCTCCAGCTCACCCACAATGCTCACACAATGCCCATGCAGAGTACACACATGCACACTTACTAAGCAGAAGGGCAAAGATACAGGAGCCCTCCACATACCTAGTTTGTGCCAAAGTCACTGCTACAGATATGGATGGTGCTTGATGCTTAGACAGGTAGAGAGTGGAGATTAAAAAAGAATGTCTCCGCCGTATGCTCACTCTGACTGGGCAATGATATAATTTCCAGTCTCACGTCTCTATTTCAGACCACATATGGCAGTAATATTGGCTCTTCCCCACCTCAGCCTAACCATGACTAAACAGGTTGATGGATGTCATGCATCTTATCATCATACATGCATATTTTTAAATATAATTCACTTTTGATCTGCACCCTTGTGCAGTGGCGAATGAAAACAGTTAAGATTTCTTCCACTGTCTGCCTTTAAATGTATTAAACAGCCCTGCTGTCAATAGATTATATTCTTGTACAATGATAATAGCCCCCAAAACTAAGAGGCCTTGTCAGGAATTGCAGTTGTCACAGTTTGATGGGAATGATTTTACTTGGGGTTCGTCTGCTGCACAATCATCTCATAATCTGGATATACATCACAGCATGACATGTAAATTTCCTGCTACTCTGCTTTCATTTCCAGAGGCAGCAATCAAATGAAAACCACTCAACCTCACCCAAATGTATAAATAATTTTCATTCAAACATATTAACAGTCAAAATATGAGAATTTATCACAGAGTGCTAGGCCTTTTAAGAAGCAATAAAGACTTTACTTTTTAAGCATATTTCTCCTTAGAAAAGTAATATGAATAGTAACTTGCAATTTAAAAATCGCATTTGAAAGTCCACATAGAAACCACCTAATCTGCAAACTTAAGGGATGCAGGTGCTTTGCCATAGGTTCAATGCTTAGAAGAAAAGGGATGAGGGAAATATTGTGTAATAGAATCATATGTGGATTAATAATCACCTGCATGAAAATACCAGTGTCTCAAAAGGCTGATTTATTTCATCTTTACTAAACATACCTTTTGTGCTGTACAATCAATAATAGGTTACTTTCTCTAAAATATAAGCAACCTTATCCAGCAGCAATTTGATTAATATAACAAATGATACTCTTTTTTTTCCTAATAAACATCAGATTTTAATTGAAAGCAATTTCCTTGGGGGACAAAAAAGCCCATTGAATTGAGGCTGTGGATGTGGCTGACACTCCCCACAGCAGGCTGAGTTCCAGCCACACTAGCTGTTAGTTACTGGGGAAGAGAGAGATGTAGAGTCACAATTGAATAAGAAAAGTATTTGTCCTTAGTGTTCTGTTATGAAATCAAATGAGAGCAAGGTCCTAGGTTGCCCCTTGGCCTGGTTCAAGGTGAATAAGGGGATGGCCGAAGGGAGTACACTTGAAGGAGAGGACAAGAGCAGTAGAGTGCTCACCTCTGGAGCCTGGGGAATTACCAAGCTTGCCTGTAGAATTTGCCTGGGAAGCTGCTTCCAGACTAAGCCTTCAGATGCGAACTTTGTGCCCGGCCAGATGGAGGTGCTAAAAGACATTATTTGACCAATAAGGCACTATGTTGACAAGAGTTTATTAGATATGGTACAAAACCCCCAAAGGAACATAATACTCTGACACATTTAATTCAATAATCAATTCCACTCATATTTCCAAAAGGTACCCTTTATATTTTAGAGAAGGCAGCACTTTGTCTCTGGGTAAAAGTCTAATTTAAAGGTTTCTATCATATCCTCGAGGGCAGTTGAGGAGTGGAGGGTGGCTGAAAGTGTGGGTCGGGGAGGGAGAGTTTGGGGTGGAGGGTAATCTACTTTTACCATCGATGCCAGCACCTAAAAATTTTGCTGCCTCACTTTAAATTTTTATAGCCTTATCTTCCCCCTTCCAGCTCCCCCTCCCACCACCATGTGCAAAAACTGCTAAGATGACAATTTTCCCTATCTCCCCAGTAAGTGTGTCTGCAGAAGTAGAAGTACCATAACCTGGGGTACAGCAAGCTCAGCCATTTGAAATAAAACTTTGCAGTACTAATGTTTTTGTAACTGCTTTCATATTGTAATGATATTTTTCCAAGCACTGGTTTTATTTGATCTTAAATACCTTTTTGGGAAAGTCCAGTGAGCTGACTCTAATAAAATCATGCTATTGAAAAAAGGTTTAAGTAGAATGTTCAGAATAAATTACAAAACTGCATGCAAGAATACCAGCTAGTGCTGCAATAAAAAGCTGAAAATGAGTATTCTTGCAATATATTTTAAAGAAGTAGTATACTTTTTTTGTCCATTTTTTTTCATTGAATGTTTCATAACAGAATGCCTCCATGTCGTGAAAGGAGGGAAGTGCATACCAAATGAACAAACTGCGGAAAAAATTGCATTTAAGGGAAAAAAAATCTTGACTTTTTGGGGAAGTATAGAATATATTTCATTTCATTTTCAATAACTGTTGGAAGATAATAGAAAATGTAATTTCTTTCCATTTGCTGTGCCAAAATACTTAAATTACATCATACTTACCCTGTCATATTTTTCCCCCAACATATTCAGGACTCTTTAATGGATTTTGCATTCCTTATGTATGCACTAAGGAATGGATCTGCTTTAAAAGACAGAGATGTCCACTAGTAGGAATCTGAGGGACACTGTTGGATGACCTAAGTGGAAAACACAGGCAATTGTTTATCTGACTCTCTAATGGTGAAGCAGAAATAAGGAGCTCATGAGAGAGAGAAGTGAGTATATCCTCTTAATTATTCTTGAAATCCTAGTTCCAAAAGAAGTTATCAGCCCCTTCCTTAATCCTTCCACCCCACAGGACGGTCTCACAAAAATTGGATGCTGAAAGAGCAAAGGACTATGGATGATTAATTTCCCATGTGTTACCACAGTACCTGCCATCTGAGAGTCTACTGTGTTCTGGGCATTGAGTCAAGCATTGAGCTTCAGGTTCTATAAGAAAC
The DNA here is from genome assembly GCF_016509475.1 of Prionailurus bengalensis. NCBI lineage: Eukaryota > Metazoa > Chordata > Mammalia > Carnivora > Felidae > Prionailurus > Prionailurus bengalensis. Next base: position 51,786,049 of record NC_057345.1, on the reverse strand, counting down.
GATATTTATGTATATCAGATTAATTTATAAACCCAAGGAGTGCCGGGGTGGCTCAGTCGGTTGAGCGACTGACTTCGGCTCAGGCCATGATCTCATAGTTTGTGAGTTTGAGCCCCGCGTTGGGCTCTGTGCTGACAGCTCAGAGCCTGGAGCTTGCTTCTGATTCTCTGTCTCCCTCTCTCTCTGCCCCTCCCCCACTCATGCTCTGTCTCTGTCTCAGAAATAAATAAACATAAAAAAAAAAACTTATAAACCCAAACACTTCTTTCACCTCCAAGTAAAACAAAAGCAATGATTCCCATCCTATGGAAAGAAACTGGAACAAAGAAGAGGTGGCCATAGCATGATGGACAAAATCTAGAATATGATGGACACTGTTGGTGGCCTACCCAGCATTCCTTCTCCCCATCCATCTTCCTTCCTAATAGAACCTGATTTTGTTCAGGAATTCATTTCTCCTACACACAGCCATGCACTCCAGAAGAATCTGACCCATCTGCTTCTAAGATGCAGATTGACTAGTCATGAGCAACTGTTTCCCCTTTGCCATTGTTGAGTTTGAGAAAGAGCAGGGGACTCTGTCTGACCAATGAAGTGGGAGAAAACGTCTAATGGGGCTCCTTCAGAGAAGAGTTTTTTGCCAACCAAAGAAGTAGCGTCTGTTTTTCCCTCTGGAGATTTTGTTGTCTGGATATGATTCCTAAAAGCATAGCTGCCACTCTGCTCAGGATGAACTAATACCAGTGGTGGCAAAAATAATGCTGGATTAGTTTTCTAGAGCTGCTTAACAAAGTACCACAAACTGGGTGTCTTAAACCAACAAAAATTTATTGTCTCACAGTTTGGGAGGCTAGAAACCCAAAATCAAGGTGTCACCAGGGCCATGCACTCTGATGGCTTTAGGAATGAACACTTCCTTGCCTCTTCTAGCATCTGGTATTTGCTGGCAGTCCTTGATGTTCCTTGTCTTGTAGATACATCTCTCCAATCATATGGCTGTCCTTTCCCTCTGTGTCTTCAAATTTCTTCCCTTGTGAATGTCTGTCTCTTTGTCCAAATATTCCTTTTGTAAAAACATTAGACACATTGGATTAGAGACCATTGTAATAACCTCATTTTAACTTGATTCGCTCTGTAAAAACGCTTTTTACAAATGTCACATTCTGAGGTACTAGGGGTTACAACTTTAACATATTTGGGGTGGGGGACACAGTGCAACCCCCACATTGCCCAACTAAGGTTGGATAGGCTTTGATGACATCATTGAGCTCTGAGCCAACCAACTCTAAAATCTATCCTCAGATTTTACCCATTTGTGGGATATGGAGTATGTGAGAACCCCTTTTTGCATTTTTTAAGTCATTGTGTATTGTAGCTGAGTTCACCTTTGTTGATGCAACAGATGTTGGATAAAAACAGTCCTCATTCCACCATTTAATAGCTGTATGTCCTTGGGAAAAAATTACTCTCTGAGAATACTTTCTGTATCTCTAAATTGAGTCAAATGTTATCTCAGAGTTGCCACAAAGATTGATGAGATAATGCACTGAAACAGCATTATACAGAAAAGGTGCTCAGTAGGCTGCTGTTAGGCTCTTTTTAAAAACTACCCATGTGACATTGGAAGAATAAAAACAATACCATGCAATCTAGTTTTAAAGGGACTAATGAGAACCCATAGTTCTTGATGGTTGTTACAGTTCAAAGTATATCATTTTGTCCAGGGTCTTCACTTAGGCATTCTGCATCTGTCCAAGCCTCTTTGAGGCCTTTGTGACAGTCACCATTTATGAGAGGCATATGACCTTAATGGCCAAAACCATGGGCTCTTGAGTCAGACCACATGGGTTCAAATCTTGGTTCTGCCCATATCTATGTATGACCTGGGGCAAGTTATTTAACCTCTCTGTGCCTTGGTTTTCTCATCTATAAAAAAGGGGGAATGGGGGCGCCTGGGTGGTGCAGTCGGTTAAGCGTCCGACTTCAGCCAGGTCACGATCTCGCGGTCCGGGAGTTCGAGCCCCGCGTCAGGCTCTGGGCTGATGGCTCGGAGCCTGGAGCCTGTTTCCGATTCTGTGTCTCCCTCTCTCTCTGCCCCTCCCCCGTTCATGCTCTGTCTCTCTCTGTCCCCAAAATAAATAAACGTTGAAAAAAATAAAAAAGGGGGAATGTCAATGATGACAATGGTTTCTTAAAGTATTCTTAAGAGGAATCAAAAGACATAGGTGATTAGTACACTGTCTAGCATGTGGTGGGCAAGTTAAACATACACGCTTTTTCCTTTCAGTCTCTATTTTTGCCTGCACTCATCTTGAGATGCTACACCAGTGGTTTTCAACCTTCAATGTGTGTGTGAGAAGCACCTGTTATGCTTGTTATAAATACAGATCCAAGCATTGTCCCTCCCGAATCCAGAAATTTGGATCCAGTAGGTCTGAGAGGCACTTGTAACAAACACCCCAGATCACATATTGAGAAACTGTCTACTCTTTCTGATTGGAAATTTCCAACTCAGGAGATTTAGAAGGAGTTATTCATCTTGGAGATATGTACTTCTCTTATCCCCCCTATTAGTCTGAAAGCTTCTGGAGGGCAGAGGCATTATCTTTATGTCCCTCCCCCCTACCACATGTCTAGCACAGTACTTTGCTCACAGTAACTCAGAAGTGTTTACTAAATCAATTTACAGTAATCTCAGATGACCTAGAAACTGAAGTGGTCAGAGAGAAAGAGGATAGAAATCAAGCAGAAGGAAGACAGGCTCAGTTAGCTGTTTAGTAATTCTAAGAGATTCTGTTGGGACAGCTGTTCTGAACCAGCCCCAGCACCAGTTTCTGTTTTTGTAAGCCATGAACAGTGTGACCCTGGATGGTGGAGTTGCTAGGAAGTTCTGGGATTCTAGGCTGGCTTTACTTAGACTTTTACCAGCCTGGGACACAGCCCCCTGAGCCTAGAACAAACCTTTATACTGGGTGTAGGAGGAGAAGGGGGAAAGATGCCAAAAGAAGAGCTTAATTTGGGCTTCTTATTGTTACTAGGTCACTCAACTAACTAAATTTAGCTCTCTTAGGGGCAGTTTCAACAAAGAACATTTACAGGGCTGTTTTGTAAACTAATTAATGTTAATATATACAACAGTATTTAGCTGCTATCTATTGAATGACCATATGGACCAGCTGTTTTTCATGTATTATATCATTAAATTCTCAATAACTCATGCAACTAATATTTGTTGAGTATCTCCTATGTACCAGGTTATCCACCAACAGCTGATATGATATTCTCATTAATATACATGTAACTGTATTTCATGTATGCCTATTTATAGAGAGAAATTTCCTAGAAAGACTGGGAGGCTGATAATATAAAGCGCTGGGACAATATCTGGTACATACCAAGCAATTAATTTAAGCCACTATCATCATCATCATCAACTATAGAGTATACACACTGTCACTGAAAATGGTTCTTTCTGGAAACATTCTGGGTGAATATTTCTTCCTTTTGTTTATTTGTACTTACTAAATGTTCTACAGTAAGTATGCGTGCTATGCTAATGCAAATAAAAATTATGTTTTATAAGTTTAAAGGTATTTCCCTTCTGAATCCACACATAAAAATCACAGTCTTTGACAGCACCACCTAGTGGTTCCAACAGAGTGTGACTGAAGAAGATCCATTTTTTCCCACCCACTTCTTCTGGGCACATTGTCAGAGACACTACTTCATATCAAAACCCATAGGAGGAGAGCTTGTGATATGTTCCAACTTCACACAGTATCCTACATAATGTTTGGCCAATGACTGGTATCCTTATCCTGGTATTATCCTGGTATTTCTGACCTTATTGGTCTTAGAACTATTTTTTCATAATGGGATGATTTTATTTCTTAAAAGACTTTGATTTTGACACCTTTTCTCATGGAAATACAGTTTAGGAACCCAGTGACATCTATAACACACATGTAAATATTTTGTTTTATAAATATTCTTATAGCTAGAGATATAAAAATTACTAAGCAAAGATAAGCTTAAGAGTATAAAAAGCATTTATTGAGGACCTACTGAGTGCCAGTCATCATGCAGTGCTGCAGTGAAAAGCTGAATAAAACAGACTCCTTGTCCTCAATAAGCTGTTATGGGAGACTGATGTTTAATGCAATGCACTGTGACACAGCAACTCATACATGAGCTCATTTGCTTATTCAACAAGTATTTATTGAGCATGTACTATGTAACAAGCACTGTAGAGGGGAAATAGAAATGAAACTGCACTGGGGAAATAGAAATGAAAGAAATAAAGTCCCTGCTTATAGAGTTTACAATCTAATGGAGAGATAATAAAACAATGAATATAAGATATAGTTGTGATAATAAATGCTACCAAAAATATAATAATAAAGTGAGTTAAAGGAAATAGAATATCAGGGTTGCTGCTTATATAGGAGAGTCAGTGAAAGCCTCTCTGACCAGGGGATATTTGAGAAGAGATGGGGAGGTGGTAAGGGAGCAAGCCATGCAGGGGTGGTAGCATATGAAAAGGTCCAGAGGTGGGAATGTGCCCCATGCATTGACAGAATAGCAAGAAGTTCTATATGGCTGAGCAAAATGAACTAGGGAGAAAATAGTAGTTGATGAATTTGTACTACAATTTGTAGGACCTTGTTGGTGATGGTAAAGACCTTTAATTTGATTCAAGGGCTAATGGTAAATCATTGGCAGCTTTTGAGCAGAGGAGTGACACCTTCTGACGTACATTTTAAAATATCATTTAGCTGCTAAGTAGATATTAGACTGCAGGAGGATAAGAGCAGAAACATAGCATGCAATAATCAAGTGAACAAATATCTGTGAAATAAGTGAATGTATGGATAAGATAATAAAAGTAGAACAGAAGAGCCTTAGTGTTATAAAGAAAGTTTATAACACTATGCCTCAGCTATGCCTTAGTGTTATAAAGAAAGTTTCCTCGTTGGAGGTGAGACCTAAACAGGGATTTGCTTTTTATTTTCAGGTTTGAATTTTTTGGCAAGGAGTGTTCTTCCATTAAGAGACCCGTAATATCAATGTCTCTCTTTTGTGATGTTAACAGCTTAATAAATGCCCAAATCAATTCATTCATTAGTGGTTGCAAAATGGTGATATTCTCATTCTGTCTTTTCATTTATATTTATTAGGTGGAATGCGTTTATAAAAAGAACCTTTCTTTCCTTCATCTTCTATTCACTTGCCCAGTTGTATAATTCACATAGAAAAGGCAAGACAAATGCTTGATTTTTTACTTTATTTTCAGTTTCCAGAATGAGTTGGTTGACTAGCATCTTTCCGTAGTGACCAATTGCTTGCTTGTTTTCTCCCTCTTTTTCTTTCTTTCTCCCTCAATTCCTCTTCTCTCTCTCCATCTCTCTTATCCTCTCTCTTTTACACATTTCCTCTCTCTCCTTTCTGTCTCTTCCTTTCCCCTCTCCTCCCTTCCCCTTCCCTTCCCTTCCCTTCCCTTCCCTTCCCTTCCCTTCCCTTTCCTTTCCTTCCCCTCTCCTGCCCTTTCTTTCTCTGTTTTTTTCATTCTCTCTTTTTAAATTTTTTTATTATTTAAATTTTTTTTGAGAGAGAGAGTGAGAGAGAGAGCATGCGCATGAACGGGATAGGGACAGAGAGAGAGGGAGGGAGAGAATCCCAAGCAAGCTGCCTGCTGTCAACACAGAACCTTACATGGGGTTTGAACCCACAAACCATGAGATCATGACCTGAGCCAAAATCAAGAGTTGGACGCTTAACCAACTGAGCCACCCAGGCGCTCCTTATTCTCTTATTATTATTATGAATTTATGATTTTAAACATATCTGAAGGGCTTTAATCAGTTGTTGCAGTTATTACCCGTAGGGATGCTTAAATTGTCCCATCTTTGGTCAAGTTGGCTGCTGAACCATTTTGATGGAACCCTATTATCTTCTCATTGCTTCCTTGCTACCTGATACAAGCTGTGATGAGCTTGATATGTAATTTTCCTATCCCTAACTTAGAATCCACCTTTTCTCTAAGGAGTCCTGATTCTTTTTTGTATAGTATTAGAGATACTATTAGGGCACCACAATCTGAGCAGTAGAGGTGGAATTGTTATTTCTGGGTTGGCCATTGTTTCTTGGACAGAGTGTGAATTTTTTTTTTTATTTAACATACAGTGCAATATTGTTTTCAGGAGTAGAATTCAGTGATTCATCACTTACATTCAACACCCAGTGCTCATCAGAACAAGTGCTCTCCTTAATACACACCACCCGACTAACCCGTTCCCTACCCACTTCCCTCCATCAAGAGGGAAGTTTTCTATCATTAAGAGTCTTTTGTGATTTGTTTCTCTCTCTCTTCATCCCCCTCCCCTTTCCCATATGTTCATCTGCTTTGTTTCTTAAATTCCACATTGAGTGGAATCATATGGTGTTTCTCTAATTGACTTAATTCGTTTAGCAAAGTACATTCTAGCTCCATCCACATCATTGCAAATGGCAAGATTTCATTCTTTTTGATGGCTCAGTAATATTCCATTGTGTGTATATATATATATATATATATATATATATATATATATACCATGTCTTCTTTATCCATTAGTCAATGGACATTTGGCTCTCTCCCTTGGCTATTGTTGAAATTTTTTAAATGAAATTATGATTTCATATTGATAATTCTAATTTAAATGAGATTTTTTACTCCTTTTTCCCACACTGATAGTCTCAATTTGCAACAACTCCAAAAATTATAGAATTACAATAACCTTTAATTACCAGTTTGCTTTATTTCCCCAGAATACACACAACAGTCTCATAATTAACAATAGCAACAGTACTATCAATAACATGTTTACTGTAAATAGTTTAAGATTCTTTTTCAGTTCTTTTTGTCCTAAGGGTTATCTCTCCATAGGGGTACACAGGCAAGTTACAGACATAAAGTCGTGGAAGCATGCATGTCATGGGGCTTTACAGTTTGCAATGGAAGCAGACATTTAAGAAGGGATTATAAGGTAGTAAGTGTTACAAAAGAAAAATAGGGAGCAAAGTGAGGTTCTATCTGGAGGCTCAAGGATGTCCTCCCTGAGATAGTGAGGCGTAAGCAGGGATCTGAGGGCTAGGTTGGAATTAACTAAGCAGAGTATGGGCACAAGGTGGGGAGAGAGTATTCGAGAAAAAGAAGTTCCTTAAAGGGACTTATAAAGTGCTCTGCAAATAAAATGCTAAAACTGTAACTACAACTGTAGTTTTGTAGAATATTCTTTTTAAATTGCATTTTCCAAAAATCAGAAGGATTTCTGGCTCCTCTTTGAAAGTAGTTTTTCAAGCCAGAAGTCACATAGAAGGTGACCATTGCACAGAGCCATAGACATGCTTTCTTTGAAACCCAAAAGCACATTGCTTGGTTTAATCATCCATTTTATTTATCGTACCTAACTTCCATTTCTGAAAGTAAAAGCCTCAGAGCATAAGGACTTGCCCCTATTAAGAGTATTTAAAAAGAAGAGCTTCAGAGGGTGAAGGGCATTCCCTGGGAGGTTCCAGGGAGCATATGAGATTGCAGAAGACCCAAAATAGTAATAATAATGATACTGGGGCCTGTTCTGTGAGTGGCACTGTATTAGGAACTTAACATACATCAACTGTGGTCCTCAAAGCAACTCTGTAATTTAGGTAATATTATGACATTGCAGATCTAAGAAATCTGAGAATCAGAGACCGTATAAGGCAAAGTTCAAAGTTACATAACTAAGTACAAAGGCCAAGAATCGAATTCAGGTCTGCCTGATTCTAAAATCAATATTCTACCCATTACTTACCGAATTTCATTATTTTATTCTCCAGAGACATCGCTTGAGTATGAAAACTGTAGTTTATAAAATAAATTATATTAGCCTAGACTCACATCTCATGTGTAAGGAATACTCATTATAAAAACTAACATTTGGTTTATCCTTTATAGGTTACAGTGATATCCTTTTCTAATTTGATTGGTCTTCATTCTTCCCATCTTACAGAGGAGAAAACTGAGACTCACAAAGGCGTTAACTTGCCCAGCTAATAAGTGAAAGAACTGGGATTTCAACCCAAGTCTTCTGACTCCAAATCACAAATGGTTCCCATTCTTGGTCATCCTGGTTCTACTCACTAGACATCAGAATGAGGACAGAAATGAAAACTTGAGAAGAAAAATCAATAAGGAAAAAAAGTTCAAAATTGCACTCCCCCCCATGATGATGCCACTTATCAACAAAATCTCACTGTTTATGAAAATGACTATTAAAAAAAAAACTTAAAAAATCTTCACTTAAAATCACTAGGTGAAAAATCTTCAAATTCAGGACCTTACTTAGCATTGTAGCAAAAAATGAGAACATAAGACTCTGTTTTCTTAATTTTTCAGTAAATCTAAAACTGCTCTGACAAATAAAGTCAACTTTAAAATAGAGAGGGGTGCCTGGATGGCTCAGTCGGTTGGGCGTCTGACTTCGGCTCAGGCATGATCTCGCGGTCGTGAGTTTGAGCCCCGCATTGGG
>NC_057345.1:51687500-51772500 GCF_016509475.1 Prionailurus bengalensis | reverse complement strand
ACAGGAGTCAATGGGAGAAATGTGTATGTCTGGGCGACAGGATTAGTACCAGACAGAGACTCATGTAGACCAATATAAATGAGCCACTCTTAAGGTAATGGGGTCTGCTCACCATGTCAGAATAGGAGGGTGGTCTTCCCTGAGTGCCAGCAGTAATATCTCCTTGAAAATTAAGGTGGAGACAACAGTCTGTCTCTAATTCTACTCATCGTGTTCATGTGTATATTTGCCCTGGTGTGAAGACTGTTAGAAAAAGGAAGAGGTCGATGGGGAGGGAGACCCTAAGAGACCAGAATCTCTTACTATTTCCGGGACTATATATTCAAATAATCACGTGCAAATGATGAGGACAATTTACTGTCTCTGCTCATGTTTTTTGTCTGTTTGCTTTTAATTCTTAGGCCAAATCTGAATGATCTTCTCCAGAAAATTAGGACAAGAAAAGGAAATGGTTATTTTAATTCATTGGTTTGGTCTCAGACATTTTTCCTTTTTTATTTTTAACTGTGTATTTTTTTAAATTTTGTGGCGGGGGTGGGGGTGTTCTTTGAATTTTGTGTTACAGCCAGCCTCTCAACCAGAAGCATTCAAGAATACATTACATTGTTAAAGGACTACACCAGAGTGAGAGGGCTGTGATGAAGTGCATATGTCATCATGAGGTGAGTGTTTTACTGAATTTGAAGCCAGAGGTCCAGGTCCGGGCTTGGCCACTTCTTAGCTTTGTAACCTTGGACAAGTCACAAGCTATCTATGTTTCAGTGTCTTCCCTGTGATGGGTATATGTGTCTCACAAAATCTCTGTGAGGACTAGATGAGAAAATGGTAGTATTTACCAGGAGTGTCCAAAATGCTGGCTGTTCAAGGCATTGAGAAGCTGTGTAATGGGACCTGGTAATCGTTAACAAATATGAGGAATTATTAGAGTCATAAATATTAAACAGCATATTCCTATGTGTTTCCCAAATAGCATTGCCAAGCAATATAATAGTAGCTAAAATATATTTAAATCTTATTATGTTCTGGACAGTGTACTCAGCTTTTACATCATTATTTAACCTAATATACAATCTTCTGAGATGGGTGCTATTATTGTTCCATTGTATAGATAAGGAAACAGAGGTTTAAAAGTGGTAAAGTAACTTTCCAAAGAATTTCTTTTTTTTATTAAGTGTTTTTATTTATTTATTTTGGGAGAGAGAGTGCACACATGCATGCAAGTTGGGGAGGGGCAGAGAGAAAGGGAGAGAGAGAATCCCAAGCCAGCTCTACACTGTCAACACTCAGCCTGATGCAGGTCTTGAACTCACGAACTGTGAGATCATGACCTGAGCCAAAATCAAGAGTCAGACATTTAACTGACTGAGCCACCCAGGTGACCCTGCAAAGAATTTCTAGGTGCCAGAAGGCACATTAGAACTCAGGCAGGCCTATTTGACTCTTAATGTATTTAAACTTGGGGCAAATCCTTGTCCCTCCCTGACCCCATTTTGGCAAGAATTTAAAATGTAATGTTTAAATGTTTTAGATATTTGGGGTGTTCTCCTTCTTGGTCCCTGTGTCTCTCCTTTGTTCAATTTTAAACAATAGTCAAGGCTCCATGCTGATGTTACATAAAGCATTAGCATAAGACATTGTTCCAGGTGCTTTCCTTTGCTACATGACCAGCCTCACAACATTCCAGGGAGTCAGTAGTGTTTTCCTTTACAGATAGGGAATGGAGGCACAAGCTGGTGAAGGGACTCGCTCAGGTCCCACTGCCTGTTAGTGATGGAACCAGGACAAGAGAGCAGATCGCTCAACTCCCATGTCAGGTGTTTCCATGTTCCTTCTCATGAGAGGGGTGACGGAATAGTAAGAGCCCAAACGTGTCCAGCTAAATCTTACACATTTAAAAAAAGTATACTTCAAATTTATTGAGCATGAAGCATTTCTAGGGACTTCAGGGGGTTTTCATTTGTTTTAACTTTCTTAATAAAGATATTTTGAACAAATAATACAGCCCATTAATGCTTACCCATACATGCCTAGGACATGCCTAGCACATAGTAGGTGCTCAGTATGTGTTCAGTGAAGTAAAAGTTTCAGGGTCTTGGGGCACCTTGGTGGCTCAGTCAGTTGAGCGTCCAACTTCGGCTCAGATCATGATCTTATCGTACGTGAGTTCAAGCCCCGCGTCCGGCTCTGTGCTGACAGCTCCAAGCCTGGAGCCTGGTTCAGATTCTGTGTCTCCCTCTCTCTCTGCCCCTCCCCCCCTCATGCTCTGTCTCTCTCTATATCAAAAATAAATAAACATTAAAAAAGTTTCAGGCTCTCAGAAGACACTGTTACTCTTCATTTGTTCGGGTGGGGGGGCGGGGTGGGAAGAGTACCCAGGATGTTTCCAAATCTATAAAAAAATCTTAAAATGTGATGCAGGTGGAAGAAACACCTACTTTGTATTAACCTAGCCTAGTACTGGTTAAAGTAACTTCAACTGGGAAAAACAGGCAACAGGAGAGAACATAAAACATACAGGTTTGGAATGGCAAATCCTAGCAAAAATGGGGCCCCTGCTCCTATCTTCCATTGCTTCACCATGGCAGGCATTGCTAATAGATCATGGCACAATTTCCTGCTGATCCTGGACAGAACCTCAGGTCCTCAAACACTGCTCCAGGCAACTACCGCTAATCTATCAGAATTGACATTCACACTGAAATCTATTTGTCATCCCTGATAGACTTAAAGCCTTTTTCTCTGCAGCCTAAAGGGACCAGAGAACCAGCTCAAGCTGTTTGTTCATCTCTTTGACTTGGCCTCTTACGAGGATAGGAGGGGCATAATCTACAATGCTCTTTTGGGGGACCATTCTGATTTTGTTTAAACTTTATTAAGAAGCTGTTGGCCTGAATTGTAGAATCTCTGAATGGGTTACAATGTAAGGGTATGAAATCTTTTTGCTACCTTTACAAATAAGCTAAATTCCTATTGGTTCAGAATTATTGGGCATGACCCTGCCTATGGAAAGGATTGAAAGAAAATAACTTCTAGAGATCATCTCTGGTCCTAATAATGAATTTTCTCCTCAGCCAGAGTTAATGACAGCATCTCTGAAACGAATGTATGTCTGTTCAAAGGTTCAAAGAAACCTCTAGCTCAAAAATGTTACGACAGAAATTGGAAAAATTCTTTCATCTACAATTAAGGAATGTCATGTGCATTTAAAAATATTTTCTAAAATATATATTTGTAGCATATTAGAAATTTTCAAACAGAACCTTTTTAGTAACCATAAACTGTATAACCTTTGATATGACCCCACACTTAAAGCCCTTAGAAAATACCATAATACAGTTTACCCCTAGAACTTATCAGCTGATTAAAATTAAATCAAGGAGCGCCTGGGTGGCTCAGTCAGTTAAGCGTCCAACTTTGGCTCAGGTTGTGATCTCGTGGTTTGTGAGTTTGAACCCCGTGTCAGGCTCTGTGCTGACAGCTCAGAGCCTGGAGCCTGCTTCAGATTCTGTGCCTCTCCATCTCTCGGCCCTTCCCCTGCTCATGCTCTGTGTCTCTCTGTCTCTCAATAATAAATAAATGTTAAAAAATTTTTTTAAAAACTAAATTAAATCAAAATCATATTCTAAAGAAAGTTAAAAGGACAGTAAAATCATATGATAGTTAAACCCTGTCTTGATTTCATGCAGTGTTGATTTTAAATACAATCATTCATGATTCTGAATTCATCAAAATTTCCTGAGCAGGTGTATACATAACAAAAGATGTTTTAATTAAAGCTATTGGCCAAAAAATGAACAAATCAGGAGACTATAGATGCTGGAGAGGATGTGGAGAAACGGGAACCCTCTTGCACTGTTGGTGGGAATGCAAATTGGTGCAGCCGCTCTGGAAAACAGTGTGGAGGTTCCTCAAAAAATTAAAAATAGACCTATCCTATGACCCAGCAATAGCACTGCTAGGAATTTACCCAAGGGATACAGGAGTACTGATGCATAGGGGCACTTGAACCCCAATGTTTATAGCAGCACTCTCAACAATAGCCAAATTATGGAAAGAGCCTAAATGTCCATCAACTAATGAATGGATAAAGAAATTGTGGTTTATATACACAATGGAGTACTACGTGGCAATGAGAAAGAATGAAATATGGCCCTTTGTAGCAACATGGATGGAACTGGAGAGTGTGATGCTAAGTGAAATAAGCCATACAGAGAAAGACAGATATCATATGGTTTCACTCTTATGTGGATCCTGAGAAACTTAACAGAAACCCATGGGGGAAGGGAAGGAAAAAAAAAAGAGGTTAGAGTGGGAGAGAGAGCCAAAGCATAAGAGACTCTTAAAAACTGAGAACAAACTGAGGGTTGATGGGGGGTGGGAGGGAGGGGAGGGTGGGTGATGGGTATTGAGGAGGGCACCTTTTGGGATGAGCGCTGGGTGTTGTATCGAAACCAATTTGACAATAAACTTCATATATTGAAAATAAATAAATAAATAAAACTATTGGCCAATATAAGCAGAGCTCTACGCTAAAAGCTTGACGTGGAATGGTAGCAAATTAACATAAGATGCCATCTAATAAGAGGAAAAGCATCCTAGAGGCTGTTGTCCAAAAGAGGGGCCTGAAGAATTTAACTGATCCATATCAATTAGTACAGGATGTCACTGTTACTCCATTTATGGTGACTGCCACCTTATGCAGTTCCAATATTGAAACCAAGTGAGAAAGATGTACTCCTGTGGTAGAACTTAATCTATGGCAGAAAACCTTCATCAGAGGGGGAAAAAAGGAAGTAACAGCTGTTTTGTTTTTTAAATACCATACCCATATCTCATAAACTCCCTCGAATGTTAATAATCTCTGTGAACCCCAAGAAAGAAAAAAATTATACTTAGATATAAGTTATAGTGGGCATAAATCGAAAGTTTATGAGGCCAAATATGTATCAGTAATATGTTCCATTTTTGAATGTTTACTTTGTGCCAGGAACTTTTCTAAGCAATTTTTACATATTAATCCACATTACAATCCTGTGAGGTCAGTGCCCCATTTTACAGAGAAAGCAGCGTAGGCGCAAAGAGATCACAGCTTGCCCAAAGAAAGTAAGTGGCAGAGTAGGGATTTGAAGTTCATAGTCTTCTTCATCATGTTGTATCTCTTAATATATTTACAGATTTTTATTTTGTTCTGTTTGGGAAAGGAAAATGATTGGAACCATGATTTCTTCCTCTGCCTTTAAGTTGGGACGGAAGGAAATTTTCCATAGTAGTCATATAAACAGACTAAACAGTTGGATAATACTGGTTTTCACAGATTTAAATCAAATATGGGACTAAGCCATCCAAATGTCATTTTGGAGACTGCATATATAGAATCTAGTTTTAAAAGAAATGGATTACATTTTTTGATGTCTGAAGTGAGGCATGCTAGCAGTGCAGGTGATGAGAAGCCTTACACAATAATTTTGAGGTTGGCACAAAAAATGTACAGTCCTATTATAGGAAAAAACACATAAAAAACAAATGGTGTTGAAAACCTAGGAGGTCAAGTGCAAGGATCTGATTGTCACCACTTCTTGTATGCTTGCAGAATCATTCTCCTTAGATATCTTTACATTGCATTGTTGCTCTTTTATCTAACTTGTACCTGCTGGAATTTTTTTTGGTTGTTGTTGTTGTTTGTTTTTTGTTTTTGCCAAAAACCAATGCATTGACATTTGACTAAATGTGGCACTGTGAAGTTTTTCTAATGAAAATTCTCATGTGCGTGCACGCACGCGTGCGCACACACACACACACCCACACACACACACATATATCCCAGACAGGTATGGATCTCTACCATGAGAATTACCTGTTTATGTGGTTGGTTTACATATTATTAAACCACCCATCTGATCTCTAATGGCAGCCCTGCTGACACTGTCTGACCCAGTTTGACAATCTGGATAGAAATTGTAGGGTTGGCTGTTCAATGGCTGTGACTTTTAACAGCACTGCTTTTGGGCCTCAAATCAATTCTCTCTGTTTACAGACCATTTCACAGCCCTTTACCTGCAACATCACTTGTGTCAGTCCCATAAATACTTTGGTGTATATAATGCTTGAATTAGCATAATGGTTTAGGCCCTAAGCTCTTAGCCCAAAGAAGGACACGTCAACATGTTCTCTTCACTTAAGCAATTAAGAGCCATTATGCTGCTTCAGTGGAAATATCATCAAGGTTAAAGACAATCCCAAACAGCCCTCTCACCTTTTTATTCTAAGTCTAATAAATGAGGCATAGAAATTGAAATGTTAGTAAACAGTCCTACTTGCAAGCTCTTTTTGGATCATGCTTAATCAGACCCCCATTCACCAGACATTTGTAACATTCAGAAATGTGTACATTGAATTGTTCATGTAATGCAAGAAAATAGAGCTTGCTGATTTAATTTCAATGTAATAGCGAGTGCTAATTAATTTTTGCCAGATAAAAAAATTGTAGCATCTAATTATATAAAAAATATTTCTATGCCTTTATTATTCAATATGACAAAAGTTAGGTATAGATACAGATTTTTTTTTTAAGTAGGCTCCATGCCCAGCATGAAGCCCAATGTGGGGCTTGAACTCACAACCCTGAGATCAAAACCTGAGCTGAGATCAAGTCAGACGCTTAACCAACTGAGCTACCCAGGCATCCCAAAAGTTTTATTTATAAAGATGATGATGTTGCTGTGACTTTTAAACAAAGGGATATTTCAGAGGTCTTCTATATTTTTTCTTTTTGGATATTTTTAAAATTTGCATTATTGATGTATAATTTTCATATAATTCAATTTTAAGTATACATTTTGATGAGTTTTGGCAAATGTATATAGTTGTGTAATTACTATTATAATCAAGATACAGAATATTTCCATAACATGGAAAAGTTCCCTTGTACCCCTTTACAGTTAATCCTCTCCCCCACTCCTAGCAACCAATGGTCTACTTTTGATCACTAGTTTTGCCTTTTCTAGAATTTCATATAAATAGAATTAGACGGTATCTAGTCTTCTGTGTTTGGCTTCCCATATTTCTCTATTTCTTTTTCTCTCTGTATTAGCAGTGAGAAGTTATTGTGGGAACCATAATTTCTGTGGAATCCTGGCTCCACCTCTTCTGGCTCAGTGACCTTAAGCAAGTTATTTAAATTCTATGGGCCATAGTTTGCTTTTCTATAAGAGTGGAGATAATACCTCCATGGTAGGGGGTGTAAATAAATCTATGCATATACTTAAGTAAGGCATCTAGAAAGTGTTTGGTAAGTGTTGGTTTCTTAGATTAGTCCTGCTGTTTCTAGCATTGAACAACTTTAACAGCCGCTCACTACAGGTCTTGCTATGACAAAGTCCAGTGACTGCAAAAAGGCACAAAGGAACTTTTTCAGGTTTGGGAAATATCTGTATCTTGACTGTAATGGTAATTATACAGTTATAAACATTTGTCAAAATTCATCAAACTGCACATTTGAATTGAATTTTATTATATGTAAATTATATGGCAATAAATTTTTTTTTACATCTAAAAATAATAAATAAATATGGAAAGACCTTGGAAATGCCTCTCGGTCTAAAAGTCACATGTGATGAGAGATACTTGACTCAGTGCTTCATCAGTCGAGCTTGCTGCTTTGGTCAAATAGGGAAGTATTCAAAGCCTTTCCTAACAGCAGTGCATTTAATACCACCAGCAAAAGCCCTGCAAGCAGCAAATGTCTTTACAAACCACTGCTCTTGTGTTGACTTTAAGTTTAAGAAAAAGCAGTTGTGCAGTGAGAGAATAAAAGTAGTATGAGAGAAAGACTGTGTATGTGTGTGTAAGAAAATGCAATTAAGTGACATTGTGTTGGCCATCTTGAACTAACAGCTTCAAAATGTCATAAACAGCCTATTGGATATAGAAAACGTACAAGAAAATTGCAACTTAAAAAGAGTTCATTGAAATGTCACTTTCTTCGAGGCATTTTCTTTAACTCCCACCAATGCCCTCATCCCCATTCTAAGTTAGATGCCACTTATCCCTGTTCTGATATTACTCTGTCCCTACCTCTACCACATGAATTATCACACTGCATTTTAATTATTGGTTTATGTCTGTCTCCCCTTCACAAGACTGTGCAGTCCTTAAAGATAACTACTTTGTTTTTGGTATCTTTGTATTCCCAGCACCCTGAACAGTTCCTAGTAGGGGCTCAATAAATGTTTGATGAATAAATGAAGTCTTAATCACATTACCTCCATTTATAACATTACAAAACATTTACCCCAGGCTTTCTTTTAATGGTGATTTGGGTCCAATGTATAGGGGGATCTGAAGCAATAGGGGAGCCACTAAAAGGCATGAAAAGCCAAGAAGATAAGAAATTTAATGTGAGGAGAGGGAATAGTTAAGAGAAGCATCCTTTTTAGTCCTTCACTTCCAGAATCCCTGTTTTGGGCAAACAGTGTATTTTAGGAGTTCTGAGTTAGATTCCAGCCCTCCCAAACTGTGTGACCTTGGACTAGTTACTAAACCTTCCTGTGCTTCAGTTCACCTGTGACTTTGCTTCTCATCTATAAAATAGGGAAAATAATAATGATATCTCCTTCATAGGGTTTCTCTGGGATTAAATGATACAATGCATATAAAAAAGCACTCATCACCGTGAATGGCACACCGTGAATACTCACAAAATGTTAATTCTCTAGCATGTTTTGAGAGTACAGACTCTAGCGTCGAACAGATTTGAATTTCAACTCATTCCAGTTCAGCCACCCAGTCTGTGTGAACCCAGACAGATTACTTACAACCTTAGATTCACTAAGTGGGAAACGAGGATAACAGTATCTCTTCATGGGGTTGTTCTGAGGATTAAATGAGATAAAGAGCTTAGCATCATGACTGGCACGTGATAAATGCTCCATAAAGGTTAGTTGTTATCCTAGCCTGATAAGATCTAGCTCTGCTGTTACCAATATAAGCTTTGTTCCTCAGCAAGAAGCCTTTACTTCAATCAAGTATATTCCCTCTCTCATTTATATTTGCCATGCTCATTCCTTTTTCATTACTTTGTTTATGCTATAGCTACTGTAGGCCAGTGTGGAAAAAAGAACAAAGGTTTTAAGGTGAAATGACCTAGTTTCTAAATCTGGCTTTGCTAATCTCCTACCTGTGGCCATGTCACCCTGCTTCCCTGAATCTGTTCTCACCTGTAACATGGAGGTGATAATCTTCACTTCATTAGCTTTTTGTGAGGATTAAATGAGATCATATGTAGTAAGGTGCCTAATGTATCATAGGTGTTCTGTTGAATACATTTTATTTCCCAATCCACTGTGTTCTTCTAGTCAGGCACACTTGCCCTCTTCTTTCCACATATCCAAACATCCACCTTTCAAGACATACCTAAAAATCTCCCCTCATTCTGGAAGCTGTCTCATGCTGACTCACCTTGATCCCACAAATGTATTATATACTGTTCTCATTTTGCTGATTCTGTAATTAGTCTTGTCTCTCAAACTGGCCCAATTAATCTTAACCTCTTTTGAGTCATGGACCCCTCCGATAACCAGATATTTCTTTGATTCTTCTCAAAGATATTCCTGCATACATGAAATTTTGCAAATATTTTTGAGACTCGAATATCCCCTGAAACCTCTGAGCATATGATCATCTCCCTCTGTGACTGTGTGATACTCCTTGTGTCTGCTGGGGCTGAGGATGCAAAGGTGTTAGTTAAGTCTTAGTGACAGACTGATTAACCTTCTGCCTCAGAAGACAGATAGTGGTAGCGCCTACCCAGAAAGGGGCAAGGTGCTGGACAGGGCAGAAAGTGAGGAACCAGGGCAGCATCTCAGTCTTTAATTTTTCCAAGGCAGAGCAACTTGAAGCTTCATTCTGGTATCTAAGGATGACACACAAATATTTCAGTAATACGTAGAAGTATGGAAAGGTAGCCATGAATATATTCCATTCCTGCACCATGGGTGTGTCCAGTACACAGAAGCCAGAAGAGTGTTTCTCTCCTCTTACCTTCAACCGCAGATCATAGCTCTCCCTGGGCTTTGCAGCCTCTCATGCCACCCATAAGGGCTGGTTACTTTCTTTGATTATTTTGTTGTTATTTTTCATTTTTTTACTTAGTGGCCTTGGATTTACAATAAAACAGTTCACGTTTGTCTCACGCAAAATGCTTTGATTTTGGATTTTGTTCTGTTACCCACAATCTAACAAGAGACGTGCCACATCTGGAATATAAGCAGAAAGAGCACCAACCTGAATTCTAGCCTTGGCCCTGGGGATCTGGCTGTGTGAACTGGGGTAAATCACCTGTCTTTGTGGTCTCAGTCCATTCTTCATACAATGTGATGATCTCTCCCAGCCATAACCCTCCATGGTTCTGAGACATTGTAATGACTCATGGTTGGATGGAGGATTTTCTAAAAGTCTCACTGTCCCACACAGTAAATGCATGGTGAATGGCCAAGAGGGATGGGTATTAATAGTTCAATTACTAAATTAAATGAGAGTTACCGTATTTACCATATGAAGTTTTACCATCCTACAACACATACTCAACACTAGACAACAACAAATACAAATAAGTTTTATTTCTTTGTTGATTCAAAAGCTTTATGGATCTCATATCCACTGTTCAAAGCTACAAGAGAAAAAATATAATTTTTCATACTTTCGGGTTGTTGTGATTTGAAAAGGTGGGTGGGAATAGCAGGTCTAACCAAAGTGAAATTATATCTTTAGATCATTTACTATATCTCTTCCTATAGCACCTGTATAACATTCCTAACAAAAAAGTAAATTGCATAATAAAGACTGTTCTTTGGGCAGAAAATTACCACTGAAACATCTTAACATTCTGATATTCTAGTAACAATATCAGCTTATAACAAAAACTGGGAAGCATGTGAATAGCCATTTTCTAATTTTATTCTGCCTACTCGGACTATGCAAGAGGAAAAAAGATGATAGATAGCCAGAGAGATTTTCTTGACATCATGCTTAACTGAAATTTCAAAATAAATCAGTTGGGCTCATTTTTAAAGACCTACAACTAAATTATCATTGGATCGTTTTGTTCTGCTCCCAACTGGGTTTCCGAGAGACTTGTGGTGAGATACAACGAGATCTGAAAATGGGCCACAGTGCGCAAACATTGCAGTTTGGTTTGATTTAGTCTAACTCTTGTGTAATAACTTTCTTTGAAGTGTGGGTTGAGGAGCAGGTTACAAGCCTGAGGCCACAAGCTCATCTTGTTCTTGTTACAACTCAGATGCCCTGCAGTCCCCGCACTATATATCAGAGACTTGGCCCTGGAGTCCCTGGCTGATCAAGAGTGGAGCCTTCGTTCCCAGCACAGCAAAGTGACTGAGCCACAAACAACAACATGGTTGTGTTTGCTTGGGAAACCCATTTGATAAAAAGACACAGGTGAGTCTTTGAGGAGCCTGTGAGCCTGAGGAAGCCCAACTTTGCTCTCAAAGGTAAGGAACAAGGTTTTAAAAAAAAAATCATGCCTGATAAGAGGTCCCTGACCTAGGGAGAGGCAGGGCCCATTTTCAGATTGCTGGCCAGCCCCTCGCCTTCTCCAGGTTTGGGATTGCTACTTCTCTGCAGATCCTCTGACCCAAGCAAATCTCAAGGCAAGTCTGTGACTCCTCTCTGGTCTGATTTTTCATTAGCAAAATGAGGGGGTTGGACCAAATGATCTCTTCGGCCTCATCCTACTCTAAAATTGGGCGATTCTGACCCTGTGACAGTCTTGTAGCCCCCAAGGGACTAACTTTATTCCTTTCACGGGTCACATATTTTCCAGCAGCCTGAATTAGACTCTTATAGATGAATTGGACAGTGGATGATTCTAGTAAATAATACTTGCACTGTTTGTTAGAACCTGTGAAATTATTTTACATACAGTAGTTCATTGGATCCCTAAAAAAAATTAAGGTATAAAAGGTATTATTCTCATTTTATGAGGGGGGAAGCTATGCTGAGAGGTTAAGTCATAACTGCTAGGGTGACTAGACCAGATCTGAAAAGAAAAAACTCCAAATGTGAGTTTCTTAAGCTGGATGAGGCACACATCCTTAGTAAAAGAGATGTGGCGAGTATTATAGATTGGGAACCATGAGCATTCTGGGAACCTGCCTCAGAATTCAGGCACATTACAATCACCTATGTAAATTCTGTTTGAGTGAAGAGGCAATACTCCAAAAACAGGACGTAGAGCTAAAACTGATTTTTGTTTCCAGGACAAAGACTCTTAGCCAAGGGTAGAGGACAAGGGATATTCTTCAACTCCTCATGTGCTCTAAAAGGAGAGAATGTGGAGGGGGGGGGTAGAATTCACCTTGGGTAGCTAGCGGAAGGTCACCAGTTCAAGCCAGGGACACTGGTGGGAAGTGAAGATTTGGAGTGTTCTACTCTGGGCACTGAATACTGACTATACAGCAAACTCTCGACAGAGCCTATGACTGTTGCTTACAACTTACATTGTCTTTTGTCCCAGCCTTGAAGGAATCCTGTAAAGAGTTAGAGAGTCTGTAAAAACCTAAAGATAGAGTGAGAGAAATAGGGTCTGCACCACAAGGGGTATTCATACACTCACACATACGCGCATGCGCGTGCGCACACACACACACACACACACACGCGCACAGAGAGAGAGAGAGAGAGAGAGAGAGAGAAGGTAAGATTTCCTCTGTGGTGTGTAATTAAAGAACTGCAATGCTTGGGGCTGGAGGGCTTCCCCATCTGAGTGCAGAGCCTGTTAGAACACAAGAAGTACTAGGTTGACAAGAAGCAAAATGAATGATAACATCAGCAACAGTGTGGGAGTGAGCAGTGAACAGAGGAGTGACAAACCCTAAAGACATCCGAGTCAGCCGCCATCACCAGGGGTGACAGCAGGAGAGTAGCAGTAACAACAGAGGCTAAGGGGCGGCAGAGTGTGGGGCCATGTCAGCTGCTGCAGCAAAACGGTCAGAGTTCCTGAGCTCCTCTATGATTAGGAGATCAAGACAGGAAAGGAATATAAACAGATAAAGTTGAGAAGGGGATGCAATTAAAGGTAAACCTCAAGGAAATCAAATTTGCAGATGACACAAAACTGAAAGCACGGTTAATATGATCATTTTGAGTCTTGGATCAGTTAACCCACAGACAAACTCTGGGTCTACGAACCCAAGAAGTTGAAATTTAACAGGAATATATATGAAGTCCTGCACATAGATTCTTTTTTTTAAATATAATTTATTGTCAAGTTGTCTAACATACAGTGTATACAGTGTGCTCTTGGTTTTGGGGTAGATTCCCGTGATTCATTGCTTACATACAATACCCAGTGTTCATCCCAACAAGTGCCCTCCTCAATGCCCATCATCCATTTTCCCCTCTCCCCCACCCACCCCCATCAGCCCTCAGTTTGTTCTCTGTATTTAGTCTCTCATGGTTTGCCTCCCTCTCTGTTTGAAACTGTTTTTCCCTTTCCCTTCTCCCATGGTCTTCTGTTAAGTTTCTCAAGTTCCACATATGAGTGAAAACATACATCTGTCTTTCTCTGACTGATTTATTTTACTTAGCATAATACCCTCCAGCTCCATCCACGTTGTTGCAAATGGCAGGATTTCTTTCTTCCTCATTGCCAAGTAGTATTCCATTATATATATGAACCACATGTTCTTTATCCATTCGTCATCTTTGGTTATTATTGAAAGCGCCTGCATATATATTTTAAAAATGAACTGAACTGGACAGGATTGACAGAGTAAGATGTGATAAGAAAGGTTTAGTTTGGGGGGGCTTCGGTGACAAGAACTCAGCAGGCGCCAATGATTTGACTGCTACAAAAAACTAAGAACCTCAGTCAGGCTACACTGATGAAAACACATGTCCAGACCACTGGCATTTGTGGCCAAACCACATGTGCAGTATTATGTTAGGTTTTTGGTGTTGCCTCCTAAGAGGAGTATTGATATTTCATGCTTGTCCACAGAAGCATAACCAAGATGGTAGGGGGTACAGACATCGAGTCCCATAAGGGGCAGCTGGAACTGAGGAAACTTGGGGGATCCAAAAATTATCTTTAATTCCCGAGTAAGACATCTTTTTGAAAAAGAATCACACTTGTGTAGCCTTATGGGATATCACCAGAACCAAAGTATAGAAGGCCAATTTTGGCTCAGTGAAGAGTAGAGCTTTCTAATAGAGCTGTTCAAAGGTAGAAAGGGCTGCTTTCGAGAGTGGCAAAATCCCCAGACTGGAAGGGGATTCATGATCTTCTGTCTGGGAGCATCCATACAGAAATGGTTCCTGCATTAGGTAGAAGCCTGGACAAAGTGACCTCTGAGACTCCCTCCAACTCTTAGAGACCAGGTTGGAGATTTTTACCTTAGAAATCAACCATTTAATTCTGGAAGTTAAACCCCAAGGGGACCTTACTTTATCATAGGCCTGTGGGGTATGGAATCCTACCATAGCTTCTGTTCTCAGAATACCTTCTCAGCAAATGATGAGGCTCCAACTCATTTAGAATCTGGGAACAGGAAATGTACTTTTATGAAGCAAATTGGTATTTGCCTACATCATGCCCCCTAAATGTAATCAATCAAATTAGTTTTGTCTAAGTCTTAAGAATATTTCAAAAGCCCTTTCTTCTTCCACATCTCCAGTAACCCTGCCTTCATTCAGGCCATCATCATCTTATCCCCAGACTTTTTCAATAGCCTCCTAAGTAAATGCCTTACCTCTACTCTGTCTTCTTCAGTACACCATCTATAGAGCAGGCAGAATAGTTTTTAGAGCCCTGCTTCTGTTTTGAATAGCTCCCCACTGACCATGTGGGATAGTACCAGCTCTTAATGTTGCTTGGAAAGCCATGCAGCCTCATGTTCTGTGACTTCCCACACATACTACCACCCCCTACTCTCACACACACTTTGTGTTTCAGGAATGCCACGCTATTGTAGTTTTCTGCATACACTGTTTGTCGCACATCTCTGTGCCTTTGCATATGCTGCTCCCTCCGTCTGAAATGTCTCTGCCTCTCCCGCTCCCACCTTACTTATCAAAGTAAGTGCCCATTTATTCTTTTTCATACATAAAAGCTTTGCATGCATATAACTTTTATGAAGCCTTCTTTTAACCTCTTCCCGTCTCACACGATCTCCCAAAGTTAATCATTCCTTCCTATTTGCTATGTCTCTACCTTTGTACGTGGTTCTGTTACAACATTTACTACATTGTACTGAAATGCAATTATTTACATGTCTGTCTTCTCCATTGTTCTTGGGCTTCTGAAAGGCAGAACCAAGTAATATTCATCTACAAATCTGTAGTACTTAGCGCACTGTTTAGTACATAGTAGATCTCTGTATTCATTGAACTGACGTGAGAAAGTATCTTCATGAACGTATCTATCATTTGCTATGATACTGAACTTCGTATTATAGTACAACATGAATACCAAGTTCTAGAGTGAAAAACAAAGTTAAACTTTTAAAATGGACTAGTAATATTAAATTAAAAAGACCCAGGGCTAACAAAGACTTAGAATGGAAGAAGGGGAAATTTTAATCTGTAAGTTTCTCCCACCTTTGTTGCTATTGTTCTGTTTAATTAGGGACCTGGCCCCAAAAGACCTTGGGTTTCTGGTCTTGGCATTCTGAAGGAGAGATTCTCAATTCAGAAACGGAACCATTCATTTTATTCAACAAACATTTACTGAGGGTGTACAAAGTATGGTGCTAAGCATTGCAGTAATCCAGAAGGGATATTTTGAAGCTGAAGTGAAATAATAAAGTAGTTTTACTTTATAGATTTAGATGGTTATTAATATGCATAGGGAGACTCTTTGCTTAGACTTATTCTATATGCACAATGACAACTTTATAATTGGAATAAAATAATAGTTTATATTTACTGAGTTGTCATTATGTGGTAAAAGCTACTGTAAGCACTTCATTCACTCATTCAGCAGATATTTATTGAGGTCTAATATATTATGGGCACTGTTCTAGGTGCTAGGAATCCAACAGGAAACCAAACATGCAAAAACCCCTGCTCTCTAGGAATTTACATTCTGTAGGGGAAGACACAGCAAACAAACAAAACATACAGAATGACAGGTGGTGATAAATTCTATGGAGAAATGTAAAACAGAATGGAAATAGGAAGAGCTGGATGTGAGGGGTATGGAAGGTGGGGTAGCACTTTTCAATGAGGTTATCAGAGAAGACATCAGTGAGCAGGTGATATGTAAGCAAATACTTGAAAGAGGCTAGGAAGCAAGCAGGGAGCAAAGCAAGTACAGAGACCTAAGGCAAGAGCCTGCCTGGCACGTTTGTGGAATAAGAGGCCAGTGTGGCTGAGGAAGAGTGAGTGGTGGGCACAGGTGGAGATGAGGTCAGCAGGGTAACCAGGGACCAGAAGACAAAGGGCCTGTGAACCATTATGAGGACTTTGGTTTCTACACTGAGTGGTGTGGGACACCATTTGAGGGTTGTGACAGATTGTTAACAGATCACTCTGTTCGGTATGTTGAGAGTGGACCATAGGAGGTCAAGGACTGAAGTACAGAACTGTTCCAATAATCCAAGTGGGAAATGACAGAGGCTTGGAACAGGATGGTAGCGATTGGGTACTGAGAGATTACATTTAACATATATATTTCAAGATCATATATTTAAGTAAAGATGGCAGGATTTGTTGATGGAATTGATGCAAGGCAAGAGGGAGAGCAAGAGAGGGGTCAAGGATGACTTGAAGGTTTTTGGCCTGAGTAACTCAATAGTAGAATTGCTATTTATTGAGACAGAAAACTGTGGAAGGAAGAGGCAGCTTTTGGGGGTGGGTGTAGGGAGGAGAGATCAGGAGTTTAACTTTGTGTTAAATATGAGATGCCTACTAGATAACGAACTAGAGATGTAAAAAGTTAGTTAAGGGGGGAGATTCAAGCTGGAGTTATAAACTGCAGAGTTGCCACCATATAGATATTTATGAAGTTGTGAATCTGGAGGAAATCATAAAGGAGTATAAACACTGAAGAGAAGAGAAAAAGACTAAGGACTAAGCTTTAGGGCATTCCAGCATTTACAGATTAGAGAGATGAGGAGAACTTTAGGAGGAGCAGTGAAGGGGGAGAAAAGCCAGGACAGCAAAGAATCTTGTAAGCCAGAAGGAGAGAGTGTCAAGGAAGAGAAGGTGATGAACTGTGCTGAATTGTGCGATGGGCCAAATAAAAAGAAAACTAAGAATTGAGCATTGCATTTAACAACATGGACACAAGAGAAGTAGGTGGACACCAACTCTATTGATTCATTTAGGACTCTCAACAAGTCTCTATGATAGAGATTGCTGTTATTCTTCAGAGATGGAAACTGAGGCACAGGAACATTTAGTAACTTGCACAAGGTCGCACAGCAAGAGAGTGGCAGAGTTGGCATTGGAACCTAGGCAGCGTGGTTCTGGAGCACACCCTGCCTGGGTAAATAGGGAAAATAGGAGAGAGACATTTTATGGGAGTTGACTACATGGCAAAGAAAACACCCTAGAATGTTACTTCTACTATTTCTGATCCTACTCCTTGACTTAATCTGCTATAGATCTTTTTGTTCCAAGTCAGGAAAAAGGCATTGATTGGTTTTAAAAGCCCATCTTTATGGAGAATTTATGGGTGCTTAATTAATAACCATGACTAGCCTAGTTAGCTCAATTGCTTAGATCACAGTGATTGATACCAAGGGGTGAAAATGCATTCCTTGACATGAACCAGTCAGTTTTACCAGAACAACTATGTTTTGTGGACATAGGCTAAATTTTTTGCCTTGGACAAATATCTTGTATACAGGTTCAGTGTGACAGTTCATCTCCTGAAAAAATAATTATGGTATGTGTTCTGTTGCCAGGGTATTAGTAGTACCTCTTTCCTGTTCAGAGGACATGTTATTTTCGTTTTTAGTGCTGAAGAGAGGGATAATTTACTGTGCCTGCATCTTCACAAGATGATAGCATCCTCAACAGCTCAGATCTGTAAACTAATGTCTGTATTTTGGAGAGTAAATAGCTACTCTTTATAAAAATGGGATAGACTACATTCTGGAACCAATCAGATGGAGGCCAAACCTGAGTAAAGCATTGGCAAGGTTCAGAGCCCACCATTCAGGGATATCTTTGAATACATCTGGAGAAAAGAAATTTTAGCTGAGTGTTTTATATAATTTTAAAAATCAACTCTGCCTTTTCAGGGAGCATTACCTAGTTAGTAATCTACAAGGCTTTGGGCAGCTGATACTGGTTGATAAAAATCTCCCAAGTATCAATTGCAACTTAAACTTCCAAGAACTAAGGGCGCCTGGGTAGCTCAGTTGGTTGGGCGTCCACCTTCGGCCCAGGTCATGATCCTGCACTTCGTGGATTCGAGCCCCACGTTGGGCTCTGTGGTGACAGCCCAGAGCCTGGAGCCTGCTTCAGATTCTGTGTCTCCCTCTCTCTCTGCCCCTCCCCTGGTTGCACTCTATCTCTCTGTCTCCCAAAAATAAATAAATATTTAAAAAATGTTTCAAACTTCCAAGAACTCACCCAGTAAATTTTCTCCTCAGGTAATCATGTCCTGGCATCTGCCCTGTTTTTTAGATCTAGTGACCAAACTCGGTTCTACCCACATTGATTTACTGTATCTATATTTTTGGAGGTTATGAAAAATTTATAATAAACTCTATGTTTGATGTTATTGTGGGTGGTCACTTTTAACTTTCATTCTACATGTTGACCCACTAACTTGGATACAGTGTTTTGATCACTTGACAGTCTTTGCCAAGCCCGGTTACATCTGAGAGTATTGCTGATCAGTACTCTGAAATCACCTTGCAGATGCATAATTAGAAAGTATCTGTAGCTCTCTTTTTTCGTCTCCCTTAAATCCCAAATGTCCTCACAATTCCCACAGTAGAAATAACTATTTGTTTATTTTTGTTGTAATCAGAGTACAAGACTTCTTCCCATTCATGGGCCACACCACTGTGGTACTATTCCATGCTCCCTTCATTCCAGGTCATATCCAAGGCTTGCCTCAGTGTTGTCACCTATGATAAATGCTAACTAGCAACAGATAAAAATGTGAATTCAGGCATTAGAGATGCAATGTAGACACAGAATTAAGAAGCTTTAGTGAAATATTCTTTCAAGATCTGGCTATCAACCCATAGCCAAGTCAGGTTCAGTCAAGGTCACATCCATATTCGCCTCCTGCTCTACATAGATACATGCACCACAGAGCCACTTTGCCCTGCCAAAATAGCTCTTGCTGGGTAATTCTCCTAATGGTCTCACCAGGCCAAGCATCTGATTATCAGGGAAACAAAAACAAAAACAAACTAACAAAAACCATCACTGCATAATGTATATTCAGTTTTTCTTTATTTCTTTTTAACCAGCATGAGTGATGGTAGGAGGAAACAGAAAGCAAAAAACACAGCCCTAATGACATAGCAACAGCTTAGTGTTTTCAGATGGATCCATGGCTGGTTCCTATAAACTGAAAAGAACATTCAACCAACAGATGAAGGACTCTAGTCAGAAGATTTTGAGCATAATATAAGACTAAGTTCCCCACTCACTGGACTCTTTTTTTAGGCAGAAAGGCTTAGAACAGCTTATGGGACATATCAAAATGATGCCTTATAAGCATTTTGCCTCTTTTTAAATCACACATAGCCCTTTAATATAAAGAGCAAACAGGCTGGGTGGTTTTAAGTCTGTCCACAATTGGCAGGAAATACCCGTTTAGCTGTATCTACCACCACCGAGGTTGGTATCACCACAAACCTCCCTAGCAGTACATGGATGGAAGTGTGGATTCTTTTTGCAGCAGAGAAGCTTATGCATAATCCTATTACTATCCTAGGCACCTATTAAATATGATTGAAACAACGCCCATTGGAAGTCTTAAAACCTTAACCACCAGTTTTACTTCTAAAATAAAGTAAACTGCCAAAAGTTCTGATAAAAGTGACAATTTATATTTTTAAGTAGTACAACTGGAATTTTCCTATAGCTGTAGACAAAGGAATTCTTACTCAGATAAGTAGAAGAGCACCAATAAATTTAAGGTAGCTTATGCAAGTTAGGCACTAATGAATGTCATCTTCTGTTTTGTCATGAAAAAAGATCTTTCTGCTGCTAAAGGAGACTGATTTAGATTATGAATAGCTGTAGTGATTTGCAAAAATGGCTCCAGAGAGATAGAATGAGACTCCATATACTCATGGCACTTGAGGTTTCTGCCCTTTTTGTTGAAAATTAATTTGTCCTGTGGGTTATTGGATTCTAGCTCAGCCAATGTATATTGCTCAGTCATCACAAATTTACTTAAAATTTAGTGTAGCTGAAGTTCATTCAACAAGACAAAAGTCTACAGTTGAAAGCTTCTAAAAATCTTTTTAAAAAAACTGGCTAACAGTGTAATTGAAAGTGCTGGCGTCTAAGTAGATTCACATAATGTTTTGCAGGTATCAATATATACTATATTACTATGTTAGAAATAGATTTTTCACTTGTTTCCCAAGAAAAAGCAGATAGGGAGGATTTATCATCCTTTGGTAAGAGGACATTTTGGTTGAAGCTTCCATATTCTGAAAAAATATAAATCCCTAACTTAAGATTAGCTAATACCACATATTATGGTAGTAATATCATATGTTGCATTCACTCATGTATTTTATGTAATTTAAAAACAAATATTTTTAAAAACAAATAGATTATGCTCCTAAAGCTTCCAAATTCCAAATCTATTACACTAGAAAAAAAATTAAAAGTACTCCAATTCCGTCTCCCTGTTTCAACAGCTCTTACTGCAGGCAACTCACTTCCTACTTAGGACGCTACACCATGGAGGCTTATAGACTGGGAGGGTCAGAGTAGAGAGAGGCATACTTCAGACAGAACATAAGGATACAAATCACTTGCTTCTGACAAAAGGAACACTAGTTTAATGGCTATGCTCCTTTACCCAACAATAATGAGAGGAAAAGAGTGTTCTTCAAAAGGCGCTATTGTGAGGAGATACAAAGGAGACATTAAAAAAAAAAAAAAAGAATGAACAGTTAATTGTGGGAAACAGAGCAGTTTTTAATTTATCCTTCCCTTAAAGTGTTTTCCTCAATATAATCCATATTTTTCATTTGTACACATTTCAATGTATGCATTTAATACATTAAACACATTTACATGTGTATGCTTGATTTTTTTCCCTTTGAAAATCTAGATGAATTTCAATACTTATTTAATAACTAAAACCACACTAGAGAACCTCAACTGTGATTAGGGCCATTGGGATAGCTCCTAACTAAGCTGATACACAGGAGGCAACAAACATTATTTGTTCATTTCATTTATAGTTGAAAGTTTACTACGTAATGGGACTTGTTTTCTATTAAAATATTACAAAATACCAATAGCTAAACCTAAATAGTAAAAGATGTGTCATCTCTTTAAGACAAGAAAGCAAATACTATTTGGGGTGACCTAAACCATAGTTTTTGACCTTTTTTTTTTTTGAAAGCAGCTTTTGTTTTATTCCTTGCACTTAGATTATACCTGAACTGCACAACTGATAAAACTCTGAAGTGATCAGCTCTTGGCTTGAGGTGCAGTTGCACAAAATGAGATACAGAGTGCTAACCAAATCATGACACAGTGGACTGGAAATTTTAGATTAATAAACCTCTTCCAGTGGAGAACTAAATAACTTTTACAGTTTTATCTATGGTTATTTGTTTCTCTGAAGATTTATGGTCCTCGCAACAGATATGCATCTTATCTTTCACTTTCCAGATTAAAGAGAGATGGTTTTAAACAGGCTTCTGACTGGCATAATCTGGAATTGCAGATGATCTCAATTTTTTAAAAAATGCTAAAAGTGAACTTGCAAGTCAAATGAAAATGACTTTGCGCATGTCAGGTGCACAGGGGGAAAAATCTGCATACAGCTAAACAAGGCTGATCTTCTATTAGCAATACTGATCCCCTTGCCCTGCCCTGAATCAGCCAGGTGCAATCTGTACATGCTTAACCAGGAATTAAAACTCTTCATGCTGCTGCTGCTTTAATTGATTGATGCTAAAAGTTTAGAAAATAAAACCTAACCAGCTATTACAAAGCGCCTTTAACCAAGCCTTCTCCTTTGAAAGCAGGATCCTCAATTGAAACTGGCAGACCACATTTTTAGGTTTCAAGCAGCTCTGTCATTCTACAAGGAATGTGTCTGCCACTTCACACGATAGCTTGAGCTGAAAGACATGTACTTTGAATCAGAGAATCAATAGAACACTTAATGGACAATTAGGAGAACAGCTGTAGGACTGTCAGAGACCCATCTGTACACAGCTCAAACAGCAAGCCTGGACAGGGCCTGGAAAACAAAGTACACTGCTCCAGGGCACTGGCCCCAGTACAAAACCTCCCTTTCATTTCTCATTTAATGTTAATATAGTGTTCTTTTTCATTACAAATTTTAACACGTGTAGAAAATTATGGAAATTGCTTAAGCCATTTGTCAACTTATATCATGTGAATTGATCAATAAATTTCACTACTTTGTTGTTAATGTAGATAAATTTTGGCATTTAATTAAGCTCCAGTGAAAATGTGGCCACTTTTAATTTCAGCAGATGCTGTCGTTTCATTTGTAATACATAACTACAGGGGTAAATACAACCCAATCATGAATTATCACTAAATATTTATAGACAACATAGCAATTCAGAAAATAGACACAAAAGATTTTTACACTGAAACAAATTACTGTGCAAAATCTGAAATAGGTAGTGATGAACTCTAATAGGAGCTGTGAACAGAATCTTAATATTGTAGCTCCACAAAAGAATTACATATGTATATTTTTCTCTCATGATTCTGCCTCCATCAATTATGTCTTTTATTAGGCAGAAACAATTTCAAATTCCTTTCACAAAATTGTTCCAAATGTTAAAAGATAGTTCTCTAAGTTTGTGAAAGGATATGAAAATTTATATAATAAATATCCGTTCTTTTTTTTTTTTTTCTAAATTTATGTGGATACAATTGGGAAGCTCCTCTTTATGGATAAGAGGGAAATCTTATGATGCTTATTTTGTACACATGATTTGAATTTGAGCTATAAGGTTGGTCAAGAGGACACTAGTGTGGGGAAAGGAGCCAAGATGCTGGACAATGGAAAAAGCAGAATGAACTTTTTAGGCTTCCTCCATATGGCCTGAGGGGCCCCAAGATGAAATCCTGCTCCTGACAGCCAGAAGCCCTATAGCCTTAACCTTCCGTGGCGTAGTCTGACATGATAAACTGCTGTATCTCATTTGAGGGGGAATAGGCTGCCTCTTGGTGATTCTGCTGGTGCCTTCAGGGAAAAGGGGATTCGAAATCACATTGCTGTCTTTACAGTGTAATCCACTCCATAACGCCCATTCCCACCATTGTCTAAATGCTTCAGTAGGAGGGCCCTGCTGGCTGTGCAATCGCTGCATTTTCAGCCGAAAAACGGACTGGAGTGCCTGTGTGTAGTGCCTTTGTAAGTATTTAAAAAATAAAGTTTAGGGAAATCAAAGCTGATCCCTCATTCCTATTTTTACAATGTCTCCATGTCGAATTGGCCATCACTGCTGAGGCAGTTTGGCACTTTCTGTTGGTCTGGCATAGGAGTACCTGGTCAGAGAAGATGATTCTCTAAATTCAGACTCTATTAGAGAAATTAGAATTAAGCAGCCAAAGGGAAAATGGATTGGGTCTTCTTGCTGAACCAAATTACACATCTAACTGCCCGGCCAAAATTCTCTCTCTGGCTCACTCTCATGCATTCATATTTCTTTTTATTCCAAAATATAAATTTCCTAGGACTTGAGGCCTTGTTTTTATACCCCTGAAAAGTAGAAGGGGCTGGAAAATCTACCTCAGCTCTAATGTGAATAATTAGGGATCTTTTTGTAATCTTTGAAATCTAGCAGTTCACAAAGTCATAATCCTAGTATTTTCCTGAATCATGTAGCTCTGTGAATTGTTCTGTCTTTGTGGGAAGCTGAGGAAAGATACAGGTTATTGCACAGGCTAAGGAAATACTGGCATTTGTTGAATATTTGATGTAGACATTAAAGTGCTAAGAAAGTTAAGATAAAAGATTGGGTGAGAAACATTGGGATTCTGAAAAATTGAGATTGTAGTGAATTAAAAATGGCTACAGAATTCTTGGCCATTTCTTCCTTCAGTGAGTGGTGTTTATTTCCTCTACCCCTGAACCTAGGTTGGCCTTACAGGTGATGCTGTGTGAGATCCCAGGCCAAACCCTTGAGAACGTCTAGAAGCTACTGCTTTTGAATTCTTAGAAGTCAGTTGCCATGCTGTAAAAAAACATTCAGGTTAGACTACCAAATGTTGAGTGGTTACTTGGAGAGTGGTCTTGGAAGATAAGAGACCATCCTGAGTGTTCCAGGCCTAGGCAAACTCCCAGGGGAAAGCAGCTACCCAAGAAATTGCCGCTTTTACCATGTGGACCAGAAGAACCTCATCACTGAGCTCAGTTGACCCACAGAATCATCAGAAACAACAAATCCTTGTTAGGTTAAGCCGTGAAGTTTTCAGGTGATGTGTCACATGGCAATAGGTAACTAAAACAGTTTTTATAATAAAAATCTCCCTTCTTTTTCTTCTCCTGTCCTACCCTCCTTTTGAAGTCATGCCAGCTGCCAGTCAACACTATGCCTTTCACAGAAGTGACCCAAGAAAAAGGAGCTCAGACTGGTTCCTCTGGTATTAGTTTTCTATTTTCTCTTTTTATAGTTACATTCAATATCAAATGTCTATACCAGTGCTCAACTTGGACACCAAAGGAAAAGCAACTTTTGTAACAAGAACTCCATCCCTTTTCAGGACTCAGGTCTTGAAAGTCAACAGAATGACTCAATTTACTTAAAGAAGAGTAGATTTTTTAAAAGACATCAGTAGACATTCTACAGTTTTTATATAAAGTTGCCAAACATCAGCTCTTTAAAATAAATTTCCTCTCAGCTAAAAGAACAAACTCATAACCCTGCCATATATAGGTGTGTAACTTGGGCAAGTAATTTTATCTTCTTGGACCTCAGTTTCCTCATCTGTAAAAAGAAGACAATGGACCAGATAATCTTTAAGCTTCCTTAAACTTTGCCACCTTTCAAAGATGTATGTCATTTTTCAGGTAATGCCAGCTCACTCAATCTCTTATTGTGATCACGCTGGTGTCAACTAAAAAGTCTTTCTCTGTTGCCCAAGGCAGGAATGAATATATCCTTAATCTAATATTCTACCCCTGAATAATTGAGGTGATTGTATAATTAACTTTCTCTCAGAAAGCATAATCCTAATTTTTTTTACTTTATCATTCTATAAGAACAAAGAAGTATGACAATTCGTCTTTACCATACAAGTCTCTAAATGGATACCCATTCTTCATAAAGTTCATAAAAGTTAGTACATGTTTTGCTTGTGGAAAAGATCTAAGAGGAATTGAGAGAGGATAATAGCTTTAGCATGGAGCAAAATAGCTTCAAAACTCACTGATTCTTGTTTCTGACATTGAAAATGATGTCACTGAAAATTCTGTTATATTTCAGAGGGTCTTAATGAAAACTTGCTAATTTCTGGGTGTAGTCAGAAACAGGATTTTAGCATAAATCTAGTTAAAAAACAAGGAAAAATAAAACTTAGGGCTCTCTACCTTGTTGCATTATTATAGTGAAATATGGTAAATATTTGGGATGGTAAAGTTTTCATTTATAATATCTAGGAAAGGAACCATATGGTTCATTAATTCCACAGACAATTCCAAAATTTAGTGGTTTCAACCATTTATGGAATCAAATAGATCTGGGGTGGAATCCTGAATGAATCATTTACCAGCTGCATAGCCTTAGGCTATTTGATTAATCTCTGAATCTCAAGTTTCTTCCCTATAAAGCACAGATCTCTGTTTATGACATAAAAATGAGATAATGCATACAAAATGCCTAGAATAGTTAAGAGCCCAGTAAATATAAGTTACAATTAAGTGTGAGCTTCAGGAAAGCAGAAACCTTGCCTATTTTGTTCATCTTTCTATCTCAAGTGAACAGAAAAGTTGTATAAGTAAAAGATTATTACTCTGGCCAACAGCTCCAACTTCTTTACCATTGGTCTTGCTACATTTTTATCACGTGGTAGTCACATGGTTTGAGTTTCATGCCTTTTAATTTGAGCTATCTAAAAGACAAAAATAAGAGGGAGAAACCCTACATATATAGATCACTGATCCCTGGTAAATTAAAAGCTCTGAGCATGAACTAAAGACAACCATGATTCACACAGAACGGGAGACTTCTTGATCACAAAATAGGTGCCTTTGGAATTTGTTTGTTCTAACTACCTTTACAAAGGCCACTATTTTGGCCGGCTTCTGCTTCGGTGAAAGTTTTCTAACAGAGAAGTAAATTGGCTTTTAGGGGATCCCTGTGGGATAGTTGTAATCCAGTCTGATAGAAAAATAAAACAGAAAGAGGTTCTAGACAATTTGCTCCAACTCAATCGATGACCAAATTGAAAGTAGAACTCACATTGCTTAATTTCCTAATCATTATTCAATTATTGATCATACTTATTTGCTTCCTATATTGAGAGAGAATTTGGTTAATGGTATGAAGCAACATTAGAAAACAAGGTATATAATGTGTGGTCTCAATCTTACTTCAGGGAATTCAGGCTGAATTTGCAACAAATCTTAGAGACCTTATAAAGATCAGTGATCAAAGTCTGCCCAGGGGTCCTGCTGCCCTAGATGGAGAATCAATTCTGGTTCACATTAATATGAGTATACTTTAAGTGTGGCAAGCATTGGTAGAGGATGAGATTATCTCATCCCCAATCTGTACCAAATACATGCCTAATCAGTCATCCCCTGTGAAATGAGCCAGTTTATTGAGTCTCTACATAAGGAAACACAAAGCCATACAAAAAGATTCACATTCCAAAATAAAACTACTACACTCCAATATTTCTATTACTACAGAAGTTAATATGGCTATTCATAAAGTTAAAGCCAATGAATACAAGGCATAAAGCAGAAAGGAGGTTAGGGGAATTTGCCAGAGAGGAGGCCAAACTGTAAGTATGGAACCTGGTATTAAATGTTCTAAGGTACCTGGTAATAGAGGTAGAAGTTAAGGTACCTTCTCACTCCTGTGAGAAGGAAGGTAGGAGCAATAGGAAATGCGAAGAGGCAGTTTATAAGAAGCATTACCACAAACAGAACTCTGGCTGAAACTTGGGTATCTTGTTCTTTGTACTCAGGGTTGAATATTCCAAGTTCCATAAGAGCTCTCAGATGATCCTAAATCTTCACCTTCCTATCAGCTGGGTTGTAGCTTTTGATGGGATTTAAGATTCTAAGAGCTAGTGTATCTAAACAATCATTTTGGTGTTTCTTTTCTTTACATGCTAATATTAAGAAAGTATCCTTTATGTCGTAGAAGTCAGGTAAACCACAGTCAAGCTCTGTCTGTGGCTTGAGGAGGAGAAGCTGACTTGAATCAGAGATGTGGGTTTGGTTCAATTTCCAGAGCAGACCAAATAACGGTAATGGATCACAGAGAGCCTCATGCTAGTTCTTCTGAGAAGTTGATGTGTACGTGTGCATAAAATGTATATTAGAAGTATATTAATACAATTCTATCTCAACAGATTTAATTCTTAAATGCTACATATACTTGTTTAATCTCCCATTTTAAAAGTAGAAAAGGTTAGATTATAACATCAGGTTAGCTCTCTTTGAAGCAGGTAATAATTAAGTTGATTCACTGTTGCAATTACTGTCAAATCCCCCTTAATTACCAGAGATTTTATAGCAGCTTCATTATACGTCTGCTGTAATGCATTGTGGCCCTAAGGAGAAGTGTTGCAGGAAATTCTGCATAGCATGGATAATTCTAACCTGCAGTTACAGCTTCCAGCAAAAGCTCCTGCACTAAATTTATCTTTTTTTGACATTTCTCCATGTTACTCAAGCAGTTAAATGAGGTAACATTACTAAAATACCTACCTAACTTTGAAAGTTAGAATTGATTTCTCCATAGACATTAAAAACAACAACAAAAAATAGATGAAGGGATAAATTAGCCTTCAATAATTCCTGAAAAAGCATTAAGTTATGTTTAATAATGAATTTAGTTTATAGCATTCAAATAGATGTGAGATCTATATCTAAATCATGAATACATCTCAGATTTCTACTTCCTATGGATATTTCTTAGGTGATACGCAAGACAAAAATTATTGCTAAATTCCCAACAGATCATCTTGAAGATGATAATCAACTGCTTTTTATTTATCAATGATTTTTCAGCTAATTTCTGGGAAAAGTAATCATTTTAAAAAGGTCATTTTTAAGTTTCCATATCACTGCTTGTTTTCATTGGAAAAATCTTTACAAATCAGAGCCTGCAAATTGAGTAAAGTTCAAAACAGATAACTGAATAATGTCTCTCACAGATCCCTTTTTGACCAAGGAATTTACTCCACAGAATATATTAGATTCAGAAAGGGTTGCAGTGTCAATGACACTATTGGCAGCTGTGTTAACAGTTAAGGGCCTGGCTTTGTACAGCAACACAGTTATTAAATTTCTCCAGAGACCATGACTCATTAATCAAATATTCATACATCTCTGTAAATACACACTGAACAGAGAATACCCTCAGAGCTGAGCATCCCAGTACAAGTGCTCTTTCATGTAACACTGACAAAATCCTGAGAACATGCGGTCATGTTTTGCATTTCTAATGCACTGTGTCCTCTTTAATACTCCATTTCCTAAAAACAGAACACAAATGATCTTACTGATCGCAAGTGTTAGAGGGTTACAATTAAAATTATTCCACTATTGCTTCATACCATCTTTTTTAAAAATGAGGACAGTGAATCAATTCTTCTGTTCTTTGTTTACCATCAAACAAGTAATTTTTTCCCAGGCGGATGAAGAAACCCAGGCCATGCTCCTATTAATACAAGAATTTGTATTAGCATGAAAACAACAAATCACTACTTAAACTAGGGAGGCCAAATAACTTAACATATTAGCAGACATGAACTTGCTATATTTTGCAAAGTCCTCAGTCTGCTTAATACCACTGGGAGTTTTCCTCTTATTGTACAGTAACAAAAGGTTCTTTCTCAATTGCGGTCTGTGGAAAATTGGGGTCTGAAGGCCAGGCAAAGAAGAGAAGGCTCAAAATGTTGCCTCATAAGGCTACTAAAATCAGACTCTTCACCTCAGGGTGGGCAGGATGTACTATGCAAAGGCAAGAGAGAAAGGGAACATCTTACATAAACTTCCCGTCTATCTCGCAGTTTCTGAAACAACAGGAACCTGGTTCTTAATGCCAGTAAAATATAAGCAAATCTGTCAAGTGCTATCTCATCTCCTCAGCCTGTCAAGTCTACTAACTGAACTGCCTGTGTCTTTGATTCCAGTTTTCCAAAATTCTGGCCATATTAGGTCAAAGACTTCCCTCCCACAACTGTCCTGCTTTCATCCCCAGGCAGTTCAGCCCTCCTCCACCCTGTGCTATTTTTGCTTGCGCCTTCTTCTCCATCCTTTGGAACCTCTAACTCACTATGATACAGGGAAAACTAGAACAGGCTTTGGAATCTGGAGAGGTTTAAATCCCAGATCTGCAAATTACGTTACCGTATCTGACCCTCATTTACTTCATCTATAAAATGGAAACAATATAATTTCCCAGAATTATTGTGAAGATTGAACTAAATATAGTATTTTATAAAATACTTAATAGGGGCACCTGGGTGTCTCAGTCGGTTAGGCATCCAACTTCGGCTGAGGTCATAATCACGCAGTTCATGAGTTTGAGCCCCGCATTGGGCTCTGTGCTGACAGCTCAGAGCCTGGAGCCTGCTTTGGATTCTATGTCTCCCTCTCTCTGCTCCTTCCCTGCTCATGCTCGTTCGCTCGCTCTCTCTCTCAGAAATAAAGACACTAAAAAAAAATTTTAATACTTAATAAGTGCCCCCAAAATGGCCATTGTTGCCATTGGTATCGTTATCCAAATCATCAGTCCTCTGTTTCTTCACATTGACTGAAAGATTTATTTTTCCTGACAATGCTAAGGAATTTCTAAACTCGCCAAGCAAAGACTCCTCCTTCCATTTAAACCTGTCAGAGGGATAGTTTTGCATTCCCACTTCCAGGTGCTGGTTCTGTTATCATTCACACCTTCTCCTACTCAAACACTCAGAATGTTCCAACTCATGACTTCAGCCTGAACTTGCCTTGACCATCATTCTCATGATCTTCTATCATTCCATGTCTCCCACTTTCTCACTCTAAATCCTCTGGTGGTCTGTTGAAGTCAATGGACTCATTCTCAAAATATTTTTTTTTTTTTAATTTTTTTTTTCAACGTTTATTTATTTTTGGGACAGAGAGAGACAGAGCATGAACGGGGGAGGGGCAGAGAGAGAGGGAGACACAGAATGGGAAACAGGCTCCAGGCTCTGAGCCATCAGCCCAGAGCCTGACGCGGGGCTCGAACTCACGGACCGCGAGATCGTGACCTGGCCGAAGTCGGCCGCTTAACCGACTGCGCCACCCAGGCGCCCCAAAATATTTTTATATAAATGAAATATATATGGCTGCAAAGGAAAATGGTTGTTAAAATATTTTTAAGTTTGTGACATATAGTAATATATTTTTTCTTTATCAATCCAGTAATAAGTCCTAGCAGCAGCTAGTCCTGCCATCATTTCAAAGCAGTGTGTAAATATTTCCAAATAACTGCATTAATTATGATTTGAAAATATTTGTGATTTCTGTTAGTGACAAAATCCTGGGTACTGCTGATCCTACTGCACTTTGTTGCCTACATTCTTAGTGGAAGGAAATACTGTGTTTCAGTTAGATGTTAGCGAAAATAAAGATGTAATTTTTTTATGTCCAAGTTCATAGACCCTTGAATTCTATTTCTGGGTTCATCAAGTTAAGAACCTTTACATTAAATGAACTATTGTTCTTCAGCCCCATTGAAATACACTGACTTCATCCACAGACTCTATAGAATTATATCTCGGTAAAACAGACTCTAAGGGGAGGGCTTGAGAAATCATCTTCCAATTTTAAATCTTCACATTTTAGTGTTCGAACTAAATCCCACTTCCTCTGACTTCTGTACCCTTTGTTTCTTCCTTCATAGTATCCTTCCCCCATGTCTCTCTCCTAGGCATCTACCTACATAAGTATAGGTTTCAGGCCCTCAGTAATAGGCCCTTAATAAACATTTAATTATTATCATTCATTTTTCTGTCCACATCATCACAGGATATTTATCATCATCCCCTTACTCACTAATAGTAGTGCTCTGTGGGCAGAACAACCAAAATCAGCCACATGTATTTCAAATGTACCCTCTAGGGATGGCCTTCCACCTTGACCCTGCTTTCATTTGGAAAATATGTCCATGGACCTCTGTCTGAATCTTTGTGCAGTTTCATTATTGGCCCAAATACTTACCTTAACCCTACTGGTATATAAATCATACCAGACTTTTAGGATTCATCTCAAATGCCACTTCCTCCATGAAGACTTTCTTAACCCCCATAACCAGATGCAAGGTCTCTTTTGAAACCAAATATAATTTTATTTTGTAGAACTTCTATTCTAAGTCTTCTCTTCCCCTACCAAGTGTGAGATTTTGTGTATTTTCCCCACTTTTAAGTAAATCCCTAAACTCCCTGACAGAAGTGTCACTTTATTTCAGTGTATTCTGTAGAGCCTACAGACATTCAATATTGGAATGGAATTAAGAGGTTTGGGAGTGGGGGGTTTCTTTCTTTTCTTTTTTTGTTTCTCTCTAAATTTTGGTCTCCAGTGCCAGTACACACACACACACACACACACACACACACACACACAAAATACTCTTAAAGCCTTTTCAAATCTTAAGGTAGACATGAAGGAAATCTTGACAACAGTTTTTAAAGGCTAATACTTACTGAGTATTCACTATGGGCCAGGCATTTTTTCTAAGTGTTTTTGCATGTTTCCTCACTTAATCCTCCCAGTAGCCCAATGTTATGATTACTCTTATCCTTATTTTATAAATGAGATTAAGTGACATGCTCAAGGCCATGTAGCTAGTAAGTGCTAAAGTCACATTTTGAGCAGAGCCAGTTGGACTCTACAGTTCAACCAGTTTATTAATGTCATCTCCACCGTGTAACACTGGAGCTTCACAGGGAAATTGAATATGTTTTTTCCTAAATACAAAGATTCATAATTTTTTTCCAAACTAGTAGTTTCAAGTGAATAATGGGCAGTCTTACTTTTAAAGTACTCGTTGTGGCTGCGGCTTGGATATAACATAATCTACTGTAATTTTATGATATGACCATAACTCTAGGACCTGTGTTTTACATGTTTTATTCCTTTCTAAACATGTCTTTGGTATTTGGAGCCAATTTTACACAATGTAAAAGTACCACATAACTCTTTATGTTGTAAAAACAGAAACTGACAAAATGAACACAAATTTTGCAGAAATTAACAAGCTGATCCTAAAATTCATATGAAAATACAAGGAATTCAGAACTTCCAAGATTATCTTGAAAAGAAGAAAATTGGAAGACTTATACTTTCCAGTTTCAAATTTTACTACAAAGCTATAGTGATCAAGATAGTGTGGCAGTGGCATAAGGATAGACATAGAGATAAATGGCATAGAACTGGGAGTCCAGAAATACACTCATATTTATGGTCAGCTGAGTTTCAATAAGAATACCAAGACCATTCAATGGGGAAGGAATAGTCTACAACAAATAGTGCCTGGGACAACTGGATATCCATATGTGAAAGAAGGAATATGGACACTTATACAAAAATCAACTGAAAATGAGTAAAAAACAAAAAAAAATCAAATGTAAGAGCTAAAACTGTCAAACTCTTAGAAGGAGTATAGGTGTAAGCCTTTGTGACTTTGGATTAAGCAACGGTTTCTTAAATATGACACCAAAAGCAGACACAACCAAGGAAATAGAGAATAGCTAAATTGGACTCCATCAAAATTAAAACCATTTGTGTTTCAAATGACACCATCAACAAAGTGAAGAGAAAACCCACATAATGGGAGGAAGTGTTTGTAAGTCATATATCTAATAAAGGACTTGTATCCAGAATATGCAAAGAACTCTTACAATTCAGTAATATAAAGACAAATAACCAATTTAAAACGAAGAAAGAATTTGAATACACACTTGTCCGAAGAAAATATACAAACGGCCAACAAGCACATGAAAAGATACTGAACATCAT
This sequence comes from Prionailurus bengalensis, assembly GCF_016509475.1. NCBI lineage: Eukaryota > Metazoa > Chordata > Mammalia > Carnivora > Felidae > Prionailurus > Prionailurus bengalensis. Next base: position 51,739,106 of record NC_057345.1, on the reverse strand, counting down.
TAGTCACTAGGAAAATGCAAATAAAAACCACAATAAGGTACCAATTTATAAACACTAGATAGCTAAAATGAAAAAGGCAATAACAAGGGTTGTTGAGGAAGTAGAAAAATTAGAAACTTCATACAATGCTGGTGGGATTGTAAAATGGTACATCACATTGGAGAACAATTTGGCAGTTCCTTAAATAGCTAAACATAGAGGTACCACATGCAAGTAAACCCCTAGACATATACCCAGGAGAAATTATATGAAATGAGAACAAGTGTCTACACAAAATTGTGTATATAGATGTTCACAGGATCATTAATAATAACCCAAAAGCAGAAACAACCAATCTCCATCAACTAATGAATAAACAAAATGTGGTATATCCATCAAATGGAATATTATTCAGCCACAAAAAAGAATGAAGTGCTGATGCATGCCACAGTCTTGAAAGTAGTATGCTTAAGTGAAAGGAGTCCGACACAAAGGCCACGTCTGTACGAGTCCACTTATATGAACTGTGTGGAACAGGCAAATCCATACAAACAGAAAGTAGATTAGTTAATAGGTGCAGGGTTTCTTTTTAAAGTAATGAAAATATTCTGGATTTTGATAGTGGTAATCATTTACAACTCAGTGAATATATTAAAAACCACTGAACTGTACACTTTAAATGAGTGAATTACATCTTAATAAAGCTGTTACTTAAAAAAAAAATCCATGAGATACCACTTCACACCCCCTAGGATAATAATCAAAAAGACATTAGATTTACATATGTAATCTGGTTCCCCTAAATCACCTTCAATTTTAGAAAATTTGGACTTTTGAACATCAGACAAAGAAGCACTTTGGGCTCTGAGCTGATGCTGCCTGCCAGCTAATGTTACAATTTTTGTATAGCAGCTTATTCAGTATTGGATTTTACATTTCATTTCCCCTTATTTTGTAAACATGACCTGAAAATAGAAAAATGAAAGTGCTGAGACTCATGGTGAGAAATGTATGTCTCATAAATTTGATATAATTAGTATACAGACAGAAATAATGATTAGCCTCAATGAAATGCTCACTTGACTCTAAGTCAATCAACTGTATATTTGACTATAGAAGAATAAAAATAAAGAACATCTGTGAAATGCTATAACTAGATCATCTAAGATCATGTCAAGATTATATGATTAAAAATCACTTTACAACATTTTTAATATTTTTATAGTATTCTGTACTCTCTGGAAAAAACCTTCCTCAAAACATTGTTTGGAAACATCTGTGGTTCAGTTCCTTCAGATTCAACTATTTTAAGTGTTTATAGAAACATATATATATAACTAAGAGCCCCTCTAAGTACAGGCTTGGACTGGTAGCCACAAAATTGGTCAAGCACAGTGGGTCAGTTTTAGGAACCAGTCATAAGACATCTCTCTCTGCCCCTCCACCACTCACCTGCATGCATGCACTCTCACTCTCAAAATAATCAAACCTAGAAAAAAACATGCTTAATGTAAACATGAAAACAAAATAGAAGGGAATGTAGACAATTGAAAGTAATATATATATATTTTAAGATTCTGTTTTTAAGTAATCTCTATACCCAACATGAGGCTCAAAGCCACAACCCTAAGATCAAGAGTTGCATGCTCTACTGACTGAGCCAGCCAGGTACCCTAGAAAGTAGTATGTTGAGAACAGAAGTGTGAGGTAGATTTCTTTTTCCTGTGATATCTACCTAAAGTATTTTGGAAGTAATTTAAATATATATGTGCATCTCTCAATTAAAACCCTCTGATTACTAACTGGAGTCCTGACCATAAACGCTTGTCACCTGCTCCATTATGTGATTATCCAAGTCCTGGGACTCTAATTGTTACCTTAATCCCAGATCTAATTCCCCATCTTAGATTCATTAACTATCATTTAATACAAGTAAATTGATCACAATAGTGCTGAGTAAATAGCAAGTAGTATGTAAATATTAACTACAGGGATGCCACATTGTATGGCTCCAGGTAGTGCCATTCACACAACATACACCAAAGACAGTATCCCTTGAAGTTGCGTGACATGGCCACCCATATCCACTTCCTGGCATTGGTTAGTATTTACTTTCTTCCAATGCCTACATCAAATTTTAAATCACCCCAGCCTATAAGTCTTTTTAATTTGTATTTTTTTTATCTGTGTCACTTTACTCTGCTGTATTTACCTATCACATTTCTAATTGTGTTTACCTTTCCTGCTTATAAAATAACTTCTTTTTAAACCCATTAATTCCCACTTATTTATATTAGTATAAAATATAAATACAAAACATTTATAATTATTAGTTTAATTTTCAGTAACTTAAATGGAAGATGATTCTCCATAGAATTTTATGTTTTACTCTTGAATGACATCCAGCATATGGACTGTTGACTTAAAAGAAGGGAAGAGCTGGGCACCTGTGTGGCTAAATCAGTTGAGCGTCTGACTCTTGATTTCAGCTCAGGTCATGGTCCCAGGATCGTGGGTTCTAGCCCCACATTGGGCTCCACACTGAGCATGGAGCCTGCTTAAGATTTTTTCTCTCTCCCTCTGCCCCTCACCCCCACTTACACTCTCCCTGTCTCCCTAAAAAAATAAGGGAAGAGCTAGTAGAAGAATCACTGAAGATGGTGGAATAGGATCCTCAGCTCACCTCCTCGCCCAACACAGCAAGTCTGTAAATACATATAGAACAACTCTCTCTGAGAACCATAAGACTAAAAAAAACCAGCTCTTCCAGAACTAAAGATATTTTTTAAAAGACCACATCAAGAAGGGCAGGAGGGACAGAGATGCAGTCTGGTCAGAACCCACAACCCCAGTGTGGCAACCCACAGTGGGAAGGATATCACAGGTGCAGAGGTCCTCCCTGATTAGCAAGGGGTTCAAGCCCCACATCTGCCTGCTCTGGGGACCTGCACCAGAGAGACAAGCCTCCATTACATCTGGCTTTGAAAATCAGCAGAGTTTAACTCCAGAATCTTTGAGTATCAGTGGAGCTTAACTCCAGGAGAGCTAGAAGGCTATAGGAAACCAAGACTCTGCTCTTAAAGGGTCCATGCACAAACTCACTCACTCCAAGACCCAGCACAGAGGCAGCAGTTTGAAAAGTGCCTGGGCTATACATGACGATTTATTGACTAATTTTAGGGCAAGTGCTAGAGGGGCAAGGATCCTTAGGAACTTTTCTCTGGGAATAAAAGCACTGGTGGTTGCCATTTTCCTTGCCCTCCTGTGTAAGCCAACAATGGTGGGCACTAGTTTTGACACTCTCCATCTACCTTGCTAGCACCACTCACCCCAACCAGGCATTCCCCTGCAGACCCACCCCCACCCATCCTGCCCTGGCTAGCACCCCTCCTAAGTAGCTCCTGTCCCAAAGGGTGGGGACAGCCCTGCCCACCAGCAAGCCCACAAGAGTAGTGGCCAGGTCTTGCAGGAAGCCACATTGGGTCTAACCCCTCCCACAAGTGCACTCATGGCAGTTTCAGGTAGCCATAAGATGGCACATGCAGTCTACACAGGGGACACCCTCAGAGTGCCTGGTTCTGCTGACCAGAGGGGACTGCACTTCTAGGCCCCACAGAATGCCTTCTAAGGCCACTCCTTCAAGACCAGGAATTGTAGCTGACCTACCTAATACATAGAACAAATAGAAAGACAGGAAAAATGAGGGCATATGTTCCAAATAAAAGAACAAGAAAAGCCTCAGAAAAAGAACTAGACAGAAAGGAGATAAGCAAACTACCTGATAAAGAGTTCAAAGTAATGGTCATAAAGATGCTCCTCCAACTTGGCAGAAGAATGGATGAACACAATGAGAACTTCAAGAAAAAGGAGATATATTTTTTTTAAAAACTCAGAACTGAAAAATACAATAACAAAAAATACACTAGAGGGAGTCAATAGCAGATTAGAAGATGTATAACAATCAGTGATCTGGAAGACAGGGTAGTGGAAATTATCCAAGCTGAAAAGCAAAAAGAATTTTTTAAGATTTTTTTTATTAAAAATTTTTTTCTGATTTTATTTATTTAAAAAAATTTTAACGTTTATTTGAGAGAGCATGAGTGGGGGAGGGGCAGAGAGAGGGAGGCATGGAATCCAAAGGCATGGAGCTGTCAGCACAGAGCCTGACGCGGGGCTTGAACCCATGAACTGCAAGATCATGACCTGAGCTGAAGTAGGACACTCAACTGACTAAGCTAGCCAGGTACCCCCCACCAACTGTGATTTTAAAATCATTGAGCCTTTCTGCCTGCTAAGTAGCTCTGTTTCTGGAGGAGCATTTCAGGTGGAAGTTAGGAAGCAGCTGGTAAAAGATTTCAGGCTAATACTAACATAAACCCGCCTGAAAGTCATAAATAAATTATATACACAGTCATAGTATATGCTTGCGCACACATAGTATATCCCCCAATCTTTTCTTCTGTTTGCTCAATACTATGACAATTATGAACCCAAAGAGATCCACACCAAGACACATATAATTAAAATGTCAAAAATTAAAGAATCTGAGGGGCGCCTAGGTAGCTCAGTTGATTGAATACCCAACTATTGATTTCTGCTCAAGTCATGATCTTGCAGTCATGAGATTAAACCCTGCATCAGGCTCTGCGCTGAGCATGGAGTCTGCTTAAGATTCTCTCTCCCCTATAGGGGCACCTGGGTGGCTCAGTCAGTTGAGCATCCAACTTTTGGCTTAAGTCACGATCTCATGGTTTGTGGGTTCAAGCCCCATGTCAGGCTCCGTGCTGACAGCTCAGAGCCTGGAACCTGCTTCAGATTCTGTGTTTCCCTCTCTCTCTGCTCCTCCCCAACTTGCTCTCTCTCTCTCTCTTTCTCAAAAATAAACATTAAAAAATTTTTTAAAAGGTCACGGGGCGCCTGGGTGGCACAGTCGGTTAAGCGTCCGACTTCAGCCAGGTCACGATCTCGTGGCCCGTGAGTTCGAGCCCCGCGTCAGGCTCTGGGCTGATGGCTCAGAGCCTGGAGCCTGTTTCCGATTCTGTGTCTCCCTCTCTCTCTGCCCCTCCCCCGTTCATGCTCTGTCTCTCTCTGTCCCAAAAATAAATAAACATTGAAAAAAAAAATTAAAAATAAAATTTTTTTAAAAGGTCTCATAAATTTGGTATAATTAATATACAGACAGAAATAATGATTAGCCTCAACGAAATGCTCACTAGAATCAATCAAGTGTATGTTTGACAATAAAAGAATAAAAATAAAGAATACCTATGAAATGCTATAACTATATCATCTAAGATCATGTCAAGCTTGTATGATTAAAAATCATTTTACAATGTTTTAAATATTTTTATAGTATTCTATACTCTCTGGACAGAACCTTCCTCTTCCCTGTTCGTGTTCTCTCTCCCTCTCAAAATAAATAACCAAATAAATAAATAAGATCAAAGAAAATTAAGAGCAATAACAGAAAAGCAACTAGTTATGTACAAGGGAACACGCATAAGACAATCAGCTGACTTTTCAGCAGAAACTCTGCTAGCCAGAAGAGAGTGGCATGATGTATTCAAAGTATTGAAAGGAAAAAACCTACAACCAAGAAATATAATTATCATTCAGAATTGAAGGAGACATAGTTTCCCAAGCAAAAAAAAGGTAAAGGAGTTCATCAGTCTAAACCAGATTTATAAGAAATGTGGAAAAGGCCATAACTAGAAGAAAATTATGAAAGAAGAAAATCTCAATGGTAAAATCTAACATAGTAAATGCAGTGGATCAACCACTTGTAAAGTCAGTATGATGATTAGAATATAATAGTAGCTCCTTTCTACTTGCTAGATGGGATGCTGCCCAATTTATGGATCATAGAAAAAGCCAAGTTAGACATTTTTAAGAACAAAAGTAGTCAATCAATTATATCTACAATAATTAGTTAAGGCACGCACACAATAAAAAGATGTAAAATGTGACATACACAGAAAATGTAGAAGGGAAAGCAAAAATGTAGTGCTTTTAGAATGTGTTCAACAGTATGGAAGTCCCTCAAAAAGTTAAGAATAGAACTACCCTACAATCCAGCAATTGTACTATTAGATATTTACCCAAAGGATACAAAAATACTAATTTGAAGGCACACATGCACCCCAGTGTTTATAGCAGCACTGTCAACAATAGCCAAATTATAGAAACAGCCCAAATGTCCATCGACTAATGAATGGATAAAGAAGATATGGTGTGTGTATATATATACACACACACACACACACACACAATGGAATATTACTCAGCCATAAAAAAAGAATGAAATCTTACATTTGCAATGATGTAGATAGAGCTAGGGAGTATCATGCTAAGCAAAATAAGCCAATCAGAGAAACACAAGTACCATAATGATTTCACTCATATATGGAATTAAAGAAACAAAACAGAAGAACATGGGGTGGGTGGAGAGAAGCAAATCATAAAACAGACTCTTAACTATAGAGAACAAACTGAAGATTGCTGGAAGGGAGGTGGGCAGGGGAATGGGTGATGGGTATTAAGGAGGGCACTTGGGATGAGCACTAGGTGTTGTATATAAGTGATGAATCACTAAATGCTATACCCGAAACTAATTTTACACTATATGTTAACTAACTAGAATTTAAATAAAAACTTGAAAAAAAATGAAATATTTGTTTATCCTGCAGTTTTAAATTCAATAGTTCTGAATACACATTAAAAACTATTCTGAGATTTTATATAAAAAAAAATAGAATGTGTTTGAACTTATATGACCATCAACTTAAAGTAGACTGCTGGGGGTGCCTGGGTGGCTCAGTCAGTTAAGCGGCCAACTTCGGCTCAGGTCATGATCTCGCGGTCCGTGAGTTCAAGCCCCGCATCGGGCTCTGTGCTGACAGCTTGGAGCCTGGAGCCTGCTTTTGTTTCTGTGTCTCCCTCTCTCTCTGCCCCTCCCCCATTCGTGCTCTCTCTGCCTTTCAAAAATGAATAAATATTAAAAAAAATTATAATGTAGACTGCTGTATACATAGGATGTTATATATGAATCTCATGGTAACCATAAACCAAAACGTATAATAAATATGCAGTAATAAAGAGAAAGGAATCCAGGCATAACGCTAAAGAAAATCATCAAATCATAAGGGAAGAGAACAATAAAAAAGGAACAGAGAAGAACTACAAAACAACCAGAAAACAATGAATAAAATAGCAATACGTACATACCTATCAGTAATTAAGTGTAAATGGACAGAATGCTCCAATCAAAAGACACAGGGTGACTAAATGGATTAAAAAAAAGACCTATTTATATGCTACCTACAAAAGACTCACTTCAGACCTAAAGACACATACAGATTGAAAGTAAAAAGATGCAAAAGAATATTTTGTGCAAATGCAAATGAAAAAAAAATTTAAAAGCCAAGGTAGCACTATTTATTTCAGACAAAACAGACCTTAAAACAAAGATTGTTGTAACAAGATTGTAACGAGACAAAGAAGGACGTTACATAATGATAAAGGGATCAATCTAACAAGAGGATATAACAATTGTAAATACCTATGCATGCACCAAACTTAGAAGCATATAAGTATGTAAAGTGAATATTAACAGGCATAAAAGGAGAAACAAAGTAATACATTAATAGTAGGTGACTTTAAGACCCCCTTGACGGCATGGATACAGACAGAAAATCAGTAAGGAAACAGTGACTCTAAATGACACATTAGACAAGATGGACTTACCAGATAAATACAGAACATTCCATCCAAAACCAGCAGAATACACATCCTTTTCAAGTGTCCATAGAACATTCTCCAGAATAGATCATGTTAAGCCAGAAAACAAGTCTCAATAAATTTAAGATTGAAATCATATCAAGCATCTTTTCCAACCACAACAGTATGAAACTAGAAATCAATTGCAAGAAAAAAACTAGGAAAAATACAAACAGATGGAAGCTAAACATGTTATGAAACAACCGATGAGTCAATGAAGAAAGCAAAGAGGAAATAAAAAATATCTGGAGACAAATGAAAATGGAAACACAGTGTTCCAAAACCTATGGGTCACAGCAAAAGCATTTCTAAGAGGAAAGTTTATAGCAATATAGGCCTACCTCATGAATCAGGAAAAATCTCATAAATAATCTAACCTTACAACTAAAGGAACAAGAAAAAGAAGAAAAAGCAAAGCCCATAGTTGGCATAGGGAAGGTAAAAATAAAGATCAGAGTGGAAATAGAGACAAAGGGAAAAAAAAGAGGAGAAGGAAAAAGAAAGAAAAAAATCAGTGCAACTAAGAGCTGGTTTTGAAAAGATAAATATAATTGATAAACCTTAGCCGGATTCACCAAGAGAAAAAAGAGAGAACTCAAAATCAGAAATGAAAGAGAAGTTACAAATGACACCACAGAAATAGAGGATTATAAGGAATTACTACAAACAACTATATGCCAACAAATTAGACTACATACAAGAAATGGGTAAATTCCTAGAAATATACAATCTTCCAACACTGAATTAGGAAGAAAGAAAATCTGAACAGACCAATTACTGGTAAAGAAATTGAATTAGTAATCAGCAAACTCACAACAAACTAAAGTCCAGGACCAGATGGCTTCACAGGTGAATTCTACTAACCATTTAAAGAAGAGTTAATATCTGTCCATCTCAAACTATTCAAAAAAAGATTGAAGAGGAGGGAACACTTCCAAATTCATTCTACAAGGGCAGCATTACCCTGATACCAAAACCAAAGACACACACACACACACACACACTCTATAGTCCAACATCCCTCATGAATATAGATGCAAAAATCCTCAACAATATCAAATGTCGAATATCAAACCAAATTTGACAATACATTAAAAGGATCGTATACCATGGTTAAGTGAGATTTAGTCCAGGAATGCAAGGATGGTTTAATACTGGCAAATCAATCAATGTGATGCACCACGTTAACAAAATCATATGATCATTTCAATAGATGCAGAAAAGGCATTTGACAAAATCCAACATCCATTTATGATAAAAACTCTCAACAAAGTGGGTCATGAGGGAACATACCTCAACATAAATAAAGGCGACATGTGACAAATCCACACCTAACATACTCAGTGGTAAAAAGTTGAAAACCTTTCCTTTAAGATCAGGAATAAGACAAGAATGCACACTTTTGCCACTTTTATTCAACATAGTACTGAGAGTCCCAGACACAGCAATCATACAGGAAAAAGAAATAAAAGGCATCCAAGTGGTAAGGAAGAAATAAAACTGCCACTATTTGCAGATGAAATGATACTGTATATAGAAAAAACCCTAAAGACTTCACCAAAGAAACTATTAAAACTAATAAATGAATTCAGCAAAGTTGCAAGATACAGAAATTTATTGTTTCTATATGCTAACAACTATCATAAAGAGAAATTAAAAAAACAATCCTATTTACAATTGCATCAAAAAGAATAAAATACCTAGGAATATATCTGACCAAGAAGGTGAAAGACCTGTACTCTGAAAAATTTAAGACATTGATGAAAGAAACAGAAGATGACATACATAAATGGAAATGCATATCATACTCATGGATTGGGAGAATTAACATTGTTAAAACTACAGATTCAATGCAACCTCTATCAGCATTTTTCAATGAACTAGAACAAATAATCCTAAAATCTGTATGGAACCGCAAAATATCCCCAATAGAGCAATCTTAAGAAAAAACAAAGCAGGAAGTATATCACAGTCTTAGATTTCAAACTATACTACAAAGCTGTAGTAATCAAAATTGTATAGTACTGGAACAACAACAACAAAAATAGACACATAGAACAGTGAAACATAACAGAAAGCCCAGAAACAAACTCACACTTATATGGTCAATTATCTGTGACAAAGGAGGCAAGATTATTACATGGAAAAAGACAGTTTCTTCAATAAATGGTGCTGGAAAAACTGGACAGCTACATTCAAAAGAATGAAACTGGATCAGTTTCTTACATCATACACAAAAATAAATTCAAAATAGATTAAAGACCTAAATGTAAGACCTGAAGCCATAAAACTCCTAAAAGAAAACATAAGCAGTAAACTTTTTTTTTTTTTTTTTTTTTTTTGGTAAACTCTTAGCAATATATTTTTTTTTTTTGATCTGTCTCCTCAGGCAACAGGAACAAAAGCAAAAATAAATAACTGGGACTACATCAAATTAAAAAGCTTTTGCACTGTGAATGAAACTATCAAACAAAACAAAATGGGAACCTATTGAATGGAGGAAGAAAATATTTGCAAACAATATATCTGATAAGGGATTAATATCCAAAATATATGAAGAATTCATATAATTCACCAAAAATACAATCCAATTAAAAAATAGGCAGTTGGGGGACGCCTGAGTGGCTCAGTTGGTTGGGCATCCGACTTTGACTCAAGTCATGATCTCACAGTTTGTAAGTTCGAGCCCTGCATTGGGCTCTGTGCTGATAGCTCACAGCCTGGAGCCTGCTTTGGATTCTGTGTCTCCCTGTCTCTCTGCCTCTCCCTTGTTCATGCTGTCTCCTTCAAAAATAAATAAACACTAAAAAAAATTTTTTTAATGGGCAATTGGGGCATCTGGGTGGCCCAGTCAGTTAAGTGTCTGACTTTTGATTTCAGCACAGGTCATGATCTCACAGCGTCTGAGTTCAAGCCCTGCATTGGGCTCTATGGTGACAGTGCAGAGCCTGCTTGGGATTCTCTCTGTCCCTGTCTCTGCCCCTCCCATGCGTGTGTGTTCATGCTCTCTCTCTTTCTCTCTGTAAACAAACAAAAAAACAAAAACAGAAACAAAAACAGGAAAAGGACCTGAATAGACATTTTTCCAAGACATACAGATGGCTGATAGGCATATGAAAAGGTGCTCAACATCACTAATCATCAGGACAAAGCAAATAAAAGACACAATGAGATTATCACCTCTATACCTGTCAGAATGGCTAGTATCAAAAAGACAAGAAATAACAAGTGTTGGAGAAGACATAGAGAAAAGGGAACCCTCCTGCACTGTTGGTGGGTATATAAATTGGTGCAACCACTATGGAAACTAGTATGGAGTTTCCTCAAAAAATTAAAAATAGAAATACTGTACAACCTAGCAATTCCACTTCTGGGTAATATCCTAAGAAAACAAAAACACTAATCCAAAAAGATGTATGCACTCCTATATTCAATGCAACATTATTTACAATAGCCAAAATACAGAAGTGTCCATCAATAGATGAATGAATGAAGATGTGATACATATATGTGTGTATATATCAAAGAAAGACAAATAACGTTATGATTTCACTTATATGTGGAATCTAAAAAACAAAAACAAGACAAAACAGAAACAGACTCATAAATACAGAGAACAAACAGGTGTGCAGGGGATTAAGGGCATTAAAAGATACAACTTCCAATTATAAAATGAGTCATGGGAATGTAAAGTACAACGTAGGGCATATAATCAATAATACTGCAATAACTTTCTATGGTGACAGATGGTAACTATACTTTTATCATGATCATTTCATAATGTATATAAACGTTGAATCACTGTTTTGTACTTGAAACCAATATAATATTGTATGTCAACTATACTTCAGTATAAATAAATAAGTAAATAAGACTGAGTTTCTAAGTTTCTGGAAGAGTTGGTTAGAGAGTAGCACAGTAATTTTCCTACTTAATAACAAACATGTATTCTCCACTTTTAATATATTTTTGTTATTGTGAGAGAATAAGTGAAATTTTATAACTGTAGCTGAATGTTTTGGGCCATTGCTTGCCACCAATAATGTTGATAAAGACTATAAAAAAGAAAGAGAGGCAAATGCTAATTTAAAAATGTGTCTGCAATACTCAAAATATAATATTTTTCAAAGTTTATAGGCAAGGAGAAGGTCTTTATGTAACCATGAAAACCACACAAAAATGCTTAAGATTTCTAAACTCAGTTAAGATTCAAACTATAAAATGATGTAAAACTTATATTTTAGAATAAGATGGGATGGTTCCAGTTTTTCCTGGTCTCATGTTCCACCTGTTTAATTATCTCAAAATATTCGTTCTAAATGCTCAACTGAATATAGTACTGTTGAATTGTAGTGACTGACAATATTGAGGCTATTATAAATATTACATGATATTTATTCTCCTAAATTTTTTTTGTTAAGAAATTTGCTCTTTTTATAGAAAATAGTAATCCCTAATCCTTTTAGAGAAATTGCCTCTATCAGTATATTCTGGACATCTTGCTCATATTTCTCTATTAAATCCTAATTTCTTCCTCTATTTCAATAGAAATTCATATAATTATTTAGTATTTTCAAAGTGTTTTCTCATTATCTATTCTTCCTCTTGTTTTCTTGTTTCTGGAAAATTCTTAAGTTTTTGGCCTATATATGAATATATATATATAGTTTAAAAAAAGAGTTGAAGGTGATCTGTGATAAAGCATGAAAATAAAAAATTTCCTAGTTCCAAGATAATTAGCAAAGAAAAGGGGGAAATAAAGCTATAATAGTATTGGGGCACCTGAGTGGCTCAGTCAGTTAAGTGTCTGACTTCACCTCAGGTCATGATCTCATGGTTTGTGAATTCAAGCCCCAGATCGGGCACTGTGCTGACAGCTCAGAGCCTGGAGCCTGCTTCAGATTCTGTCTCCCTCTCTCTCTGCCCCTCCCCCACTCATGCTCTGTTTGTCTCTCTCAAAAGTAAATAAACATTAAAAGAAATTTTTTTAATAAAAAATAAAGCTAGAATAGTATGAGTTGACCAGAAATAGAGTGCTTTCCAGCATGGAATAATAGAAAGTAATGATTTGATTTCTAAAAAAATTAAGATTTCTGACCTAACACTGTATAGATTATGCAGGTAAGTTATTTTTGCTGTTTTATTTCTTTAATTCTTCTAAAAACAAGATGGAATTAACATATATACTTTTGGATATGGTTGCCCTTGGACAATGTCTAAGGTGAACAGAACACAAAAGTGACCTAAATTTTTAATCCTATACAGTTGTCATCTCACTAATACAGACTTAATGGGGTTAATTTAATATAAAAACAGAAAAATGGGTACCTCGGGGAAATCCTTTTGGATAGACTTGTACTGTAAAAGATCTTTTCATTCACTCATTCAGCAAATGACTCTCAACATTGCCTGCTGGTGGTTAATACATTGACAAAAGAGGATTCAATGTGTCAAATCTTACGAAGAAGAGAGAAAAGAAACCTTCACCATCAAAAAAGTCACATTAAGAATTTTAAAAATTAATTTTTGAAATGTTAATGGTAAAATTAGTATCTTAATATTGATGTCCAAATGGAAGATCCAACTATCATAATTTTAACAGTACACCGATCTTAGTATCTTATCTTTTTTTACTTTCCTTTATTCCACACTGAAAGAGATCGTTCATAAGCTTTATTGACTGAGTTTACTGGCTGTCAGAACTTGAAATGAAATCTGTGTTGAAAACAAAGTCTAACCAGAATATACAGTACCTCTATTCTAAATCTAATGATGTAGTTTTGTTGCTGCCTTTCCAATAAAAGATTAGTACAACTTTTGGCTGGTTCTCAACTGATGTTGAATTAACAGGCAAGACAGGTCAATCAGCCTATTCCAATTTTCAGAATGCATGCATTCATTCATACACATTGTTGAATACTTTATATGTGCATATTCTAATCATTTCTGATTTCTATACATTTATTCTCAGTCATGGGGATGACTGTGTTGTAAGATTGGGTTGTTTTGTCTGTACAGATTATGAGTATCTTCAGTATAATTCAATGTAAAGGAAGTTTCTGCCTCCTCTCATCTTAACTTTGGCCAGGTGTAATTTTATCTCATCCCAAAATCCTACTTAAAAATGATCCCCGAATATGCTGAGAAAATAACAGAATGCTATACTTAAGTCAAACTTTTATATAGTTCTTGTAAGAGAATACTTATAATCGGTTCTGATTCATTTGAAGGTATGGGCACTCTCATTTGATGTGTTTGTTGTAAAATCCTGTGATTACTGCAAGTGTGTATAAAAAACAAGCTGCAATAATTTAGACAAGACAACTGCAGTACATAAAATCAGGCATATTACTGGCTTCTTATTCCTAGTACTGCTTTGACATTCTAGGAAATTAGTACTGGACTTAATTTGTCCAGATTTTATCTGGAGTAAAGGAAAATTTTAGATTTCAGGCTATTTATATCAATTCAGTAAACTGTCCTCACTGGGAAATGCCAAACCTGATTTCTCTCGTCAGGCATACTAAAGCAATCTGCCCACCCTGTGTTTCAGTTTTGCATGCAACTCTAAACCTAACAAATAGGCTTTCTGATAGAAGAGATCAGTGACTTTAAATGATACACAATCTTATGTCTTTATAAGTCACCTTTCCACACTGAAGCATGAAAACTCCATAAAATAAGTTAATATTTTTCTTTCAGAGAAACAATATTATTTGCTTTCATTATAAATAAATAGACTTCATATCAGATAATGATTTTTTTCAAATTAAAGAATTAAAACAATCCTATTAAAACCAAAACAAAGGTTCATGTTCTCACATCTTTATTACAGTATATAATTCTGGCTGAATAATAACTCATATTTTTATATCACAAATTTGCCTTTCAGTAACATAAAATACATTTAAGGCAGATTTACCTTATAGATAGCCTCAGCTTCTAAACACCACTACACTGATTTATACAAATAGCAAAAACTACATAGAGGAGCATCTACTGGTATCTTTTTTAGTACTTATTTTTAGATTTAAAAACTCCATAGTAAGTAGAATTTCCATAAAATTTCAGTTTTGGAATAGGAAACAAACACTAATCATATAAAATTGCCTTTATCTGATTTGATTGGATGAAGTTATTATTAATAACATAACCTTTAAATTTCTGGGGAATACCAATACTTTATATTCCTCAGAGAAGTCTCAATAGCAAGCAAAATGAGGAGCCATTATAAAATCATATTGCTAAGTATTACATTAACTTACAATTCTACTGATATAATTATATGCATATCATAGCTAACAATTGCTATTTAATATATCAAGATACATCCATAAGTTTCCTTTGGTTGCATTAATATCAGGAAGCTAGGCAGCACTGAAGATTCATTCCCTGGTCTTCTGGTTGTTAGTATAAACTGAAGCTTTTGAACCTATTTGGTGATCCCAATTTGGGGGCCTATATCACAAAACCTTCAGGAGACTAGTGGCCTCAGGTGGAAGAATTTGAAGACTGGAAGGCTCGCAGTTAAGTTAGAGTTATCGTTAGCAGATCTTAGGGAAACAGGAATACAGCCAGAATCACTTGATATTTATTAGAAATCAAGATTCATTAAATCATTTCTCCTTCAGAAAAATATCTTTAAAACTTGTGTATTTCCAAATGTTCTTTTTTAAAAGAACATATAAAATTAATATATTTGTGAAAATAAGCCAGTTTCAAGTAAACTTGTTTCTCTTCATTGTTCCCCTTCAAAGGAATTCTTCCCACCAAGCACAAATGCACTAATCTTTAGAGCAAGACAAACTCTTCTGTGCTAAATCTTTTTAATCTTTTCTTTTCATCCTCTGAGAAAAGGTCTTCTTCATTGGTTGTAGTAGATGTAAAATCATAGTCTCTGGAATGACCATTTACAAAAGTAAATAAGGGGTATTTCTCCTTAGAAGAAATTTTCAGCATCTGTAACAGAAAGTACAGAAAAATCCCTTATTGGATGCAAGAGTGTACAGTAGGACCACATGACGAAATCTAATGTTCTAGCCCTGAGTCTCTCTTGTTAGCTTCTCTCACTTACACTTATCTAGTACCATTGTTTCACTGTTCTGGCTTACAGAAAATGAAACAAAATGGTATCCCTGACTATAGTAAAATACTGTGAAAGATTGGTACCTTTACACAGAAGAAACACCATTAAACTTAGTCACAAGGTCCATTCTAATCTCAGTTCTACAACTTACCTTGATGTGAACTTGGACAAAATTACTCTACCAATCATCATCTACAAAATGGGGCAAAAGATACCCAGTCCCCTTACCTCAGAGAATTGTTAAACTGACCAAAAGCTATAATAAAAAGTTATTTTTAACAATTAAGTTTAGTCTTTTCAGAGTCACATATTTGAAAAAATATTTCTGCAGTAATTTAGTAAACATGAAATACAGTGTTCTCATAAATAGCAATAATCCATACCTTACATATTACCTTCTAAAACTATATAATTCAGAAGTGAAGGAAGTAATACTTGGAATTGTGGGGATACCAACAACCTTTATAACCTCTGTCAATGTGGGACTCGTTAACAATCCAACACCCATTCTAAACCACTTTAAATCTTTCTGTGAAACAAATTTAATTAAAAAATTAAAACAATTTTCATTAAAAATGAATAAAAATTTTCGGATGACATTTTTTGACAGAAATAAACTTTTCTATAGATAACCAGGATCTATAAGGATTCTGAAAAGTTTATGTGAATTAGAGAATGCTGAAAAAATATCAACAGTACTTACACATCATTAATCATGATCAATTAATTATAATATGTTTCTAAAGGATAATTTCAGGGGTAAAAACTAAATTCTCCCAAATGTCAATATTCAACTGCAGGATCATCAAATTCTTATATATTGCATTTATAGATTCTCTTAAAACGTGGCTAAAATAAATATATAGCCCTAGCATACAGATACAATGTTAAACTTAAAAATATTCCAATGAGACAGTTAATATGAAATACATTTTTAATTGAATGGAAATGAACCATTTAAAAACAAGTACTTAGAAAAACTAGATATAATGAAAATCATAACCTATAATTCTTACACTCCTAAAGTATACATCGTTCAAATTTATTTTACTTACATTCTACAAAAAAAGAAGGAAAAATGCAGAAAATGAAAATAAGAGACAGAGGAATCTGGCATTTAATAAGGCCTCTTTCACCTCCAGCCAATGGCTGGAATACAGTCCAAAATTGTCTTCATTTTATATTCATTTAATGTCACTTGTAAAAAGTCCAGTATCTAGTGGGCAGGTATCATTGTATCATTTTCAAATCAACACAACAAAGCTAATATTATCATCTCTTCATCCTTTCTTTCAAGATCAATAAAGAAGTCATTTGGGTTTATTAGCTGCTCATCAGCCATGATTCAAATCTGTGACCCAGGGCAAAATGTCAGAAAGGAGCCCTCTATTCTTTAATTATAAAATGTGCCTACTATTTGTAAACCCACTTGCACTGTGAAGCCCCCTTGTGCATATTTATTGATTCAGATTTTGACAATTACAATTTTTCTAACTTTTCTCAATTTACTTAATATATTTTTAAAGATTATCAACTGAAAAATATATTAAAGTTTTACTCAAATGAAAATTTAACTTCTGTCCACACAAAAACTTGCACAACGATATTTACAGTAGCTTTATTCACAGCTGCCAAAAGTTAGAAGCAACAAAAATGTCCTTCAGTAGGTAAATGGATAAATAAACTGTGGTATATTCGGACAATGGAATATTACTCAGCACTAAAAAGAAATGAGCTATCAAAGCCGTAAAAGACATGGAGGAACCTTAAGTGCATTATCACTAAGTTAAAGAAACCAATCTGAAAAGGTTACAAACTTTAAGATTCCAACAATATGATGTTCTGGAAAAGGCTAGTGGTTGCCAGGGATTAATAGGAAGGAAGAAATGAATAGGTGGAGCATAAGGAATTTTTAGGGAAGGAAAACTATTCTGTATGATACTGTAAGGGGGGCTACACAGCATTATACCTCTGTCCAAAACCACAGAATGTACAATACCAAGAATGAACCCTAATGTAAATTATGGACTCTGGGTGATAATAATGATGTGTCCAATATAGGTTCATCAGTTGTAACAAATGTCTGGGGAGAGGGGTGGTTGATAGGGAGAAGGGAGTGTATGGAAACCTGTACTTTTCACTCAGCTTTGCTATGACACTAAAACTGCTCTAAAAAATAAAGTCTATTGGGGTGCCTGGGTGGCTCAGTCAGTTAAGCATCTTGACTTTGCCTCAGGTCATGATCTCATGGTTCATGGGTTCAAGCCCCACGTGGGGCTCTGTGCTAAGAGTTCACAGCCTGGAACCTGCTTCAGATTCTATGTCCCGCCCCCCCCTCCACTGCTTCTCCCCAACTCACGCTCTGTCTCTCTCTCTCTCAAAAATAAATAAACATTAAAAAAATTAAAAATAAAAAAGTCTATTTTAAAAATATATATTGGGTAAATAAATATGGAAATGCCAAAGGAAACTTTAGAAATTACTGAACTCTCATTTTATAAATAGGAAAATTGAGCCCCAAAGGATTTAAATTACTTTCTCAAGACGACTTAACAACAGCAACAACAACAAAAAGAGATAAACTAATAAGGAATTATTGGGACATTAGGCCTCAGTCACTTAAAAACATGCCTTTCAAACACTTTTCCTAGCTCCTACATACCACATCAAGAACGTTTTTTCAGACTTGTTTTTTTTTTTTTTTAGTTTTTTTTTCAACGTTTTTTATGAACGGGCGCGGGGCAGAGAGAGAGGGAGACACAGAATCGGAAACAGGCTCCAGGTTCCTTGCCATCAGCCCAGAGCCCGACGCGGGGCTCGAACTCACGGACCGCGAGATCGTGACCTGGCTGAAGTCGGACGCTTAACTGACTGCGCCACCCAGGCGCCCCCAGACTTGTCTTTTTAAAAAGAATAACTGTTGATTTGAAAATTTAATTCTAAGACTCCACCAAAAAACTGCTAGAACTGATACATGAATTTAGCAAAGTCACAAGATGTAAAATCAACATACAGAAATGGGTTGCATTTCTATACACCAATAATGAAGCAGCAGAAAGCGAAATCAAGGAATTGATTCCATTTACAATTGCACTGAAAACCATAAAATACCTAGGACTAAACCTAACCAAAGAGGTAAAAGGTCCATATACTGAAAGCTATAGAAAGCTTATGAAAGAAATTGAAGACACAAACAAATGAAAAATATCCCGTGCTCATGGATTGGAAGAACACATATTGTTAAAATGTTGCTACTGCCAAACGCAATCTACATATTCAAGGTAATCCCTATCAAAACAACACCAGCATTCTTCACAGAGCTGTAACAAACAATTCTAAAATTTGTATGGAACCAGAAAAGACCCTGAATAGCCAAAGTAATGTTGAAAAAACCAAAACTGGAGGCATCACAATTCCAGACTTCAAGCTATATTACAAAGCTGTCATCATCAAGGTAGTATGGTACTGGCAAAAATAGAAACAAAGCAAAAACAAAAAAACACAGATACATGAATCAATGGAACAGAGATCGGAAATGGATCCACAAACGTATTCAACTAATTTTGACAAAGCAGGAAAGAATATCCAATGGAAAAAAGCCAGTCTCTTCAGCAAATGGTGTTGGGAAAATTGGACAGCGACATACAGAAGAATGAAGCTGGACCACTTTCTTACACCATACACAAAAATAAACTCAAAATGGATGAAAGACCTCAATGTAAGATAGGAAACCATCAAAATCCTAGAGGACAAAATAGGCAACAAACTCTTTGACCTTGGCTGCAGCTACTTCTTACTTGACATGTCTCCAGAGGCAAGGGAAACAAAAGCAAAAATGAACTTTTGGGACCTCATTAAGATAAAAAGCTTCTGCAAAGCAAAGGAAACAATCACCAAATCAGCATGGAGGATCCTCAAAAAATTAAAAATAGAACTACCCTATGACCCAGCAATTGCACTACGAGGTATTTATCTAAAGGATACAAAAATGCTGATTCAAAGGGGCACATGCACCCCAATATTTATAGCTGCACTAGCATCAACAGCCAAATTATGGAAAGAGCCCAAATGTCCATCAACTGACAAACGGATAAAGGAGATGTGGTATATATATATATGTACAATGGAGTTTTACTCCATGATCAAAAAGAATGAAATCTTTTTGTGGCAAAATCTTGCCATTTGCAACAACATGGATGGAACTAGAGTGTATTATGTTAAGCGAAATAAGTCAGAGAAAGACAAGTTTCATATGATTTCACTCATATGTGGAATTTAAGAAACAAAACAAATGAACATAGGGGAAGGGAAGCAAAAATAAGATAACAACAGAAAGAGAGGCAAACCATAAGAGACCCTTAAATACAGAGAACAAACTGGAGGAGAGGTGAGTGGCAGGATGGGCTAAATGGGTGATGGGCATTAATGAGGGCACTTGTTGGGATAAGCACTGGATGTCATATGTAAGTGGTAACTCACTAAATTCTACTCCTGAAATCATTACACTATATGTTAACTAACTTGGATTTAAATTAAAAAAAAATTTTTTTTTAATGTTTGTTTATTGAGAGAGACACAGCATGAGTGGGGGAGAGGCAGAGCAAGAGAGGGACACACAATCTGAAGCAGGCTCCAGGTTCCGAGCTGTCAGCACAGAGCCCGACATGGGGCCCGAACTCACAAGCTGCCAAGTAAGATCATGACCTGAGCCGAAGTTGGACACCTAACCGACTGAGCCACCCAGGCGCCCCTTGGGTTTAAATTTTTTAAAAACTGAAAATTTAATTCTAAAAACTTTTATCAAAAGTCAAAACTTTCATTTTCTTCTTTTATAGTCCAAGAAAGGACACACTGTCAAAACCTTAAAGTCTCTTCATAATGGATAACATAAAATTTACATGAAAAAAAATTCTGAACTAGGTTATCTATATGACATGAGGTATTATCAATTGATATACTATACAAAATAAAAGATAACAAAAATTATTTAGTAACTTGGGGAAATACTATATAACATTAAGAGAAAAAGCAGGATATAAAGCTATATATAAAATTTCATCTCAATTATGTTAAAATCTTAAATACATGTTTTCAAAAGACTAGATGGATAAAGAACAGAATAGTATCTCTAAAGGAAAGACTTCATGGTGATTTTTTTTTATACTTCTCATTTCCAAACTTTATAACATGTATTTCTTGTTTGGGTAGGATAAAACCATTTAAAAAAAAAAATTTAAGGCGCGCCTGGGTGGCTCAGTCAGTTAAGCGTCAGACCTTGGATCAGGTCATCATCTCATAGTTCGTGAGTTTGAGCCCCACGTCAGGCTCTGTGCTGACAGCTCGGAGCCTGGAGCCTGCTTCTGATTCTGTGTCTCCCTCACTCTCTGCCCCTCCCCTGCTCACGCTCTCTTTCTCTCAAAAATAAACATTGAAAAAAAATTTTTTTAATTGAAGATAACTGAGTTTACTATCTCGTAGTTGCTTTTCAAAAGGGAATTCAGTGGTTTGCTCAACAATAATTTTAGAATAGGCAAGTCCTTCATTGTATTTTGATAACATAGTCAAAAATACATTGAAGGGGCTTTATTATCTAAAAGACAAATCATTTTTCAAGAGGTCAAATAATTTATCACATTTTTCCTATGTGCTACCTTGACAGGTCTCAAAATCTACAAAGGAAAAAGCTAGAGGACAGAAGTTAAGCAATTTCTTCCTTCATAATGCTAGTAGATATAAGGAAGAACAGAAATAGAACCGGCCAAAACCTCTCCCCAGGCCAAAACCTTTACCTCTAGCCTCTACCACCACACCTGTACAACTTTGCCCAGTACAGAGCAGTCTAGACCTCTGTGGTTTATATTCACCACTGTATTCACAGTGGAGCGACATTTTATGTAGTGGTTAGGTTCCAAAGTCAGCCCATGATGTGAAAATCAAATATAGTCAAAATCAATATAGTCAAAATTATCTTCAAAAGGCCTTTAAACTGTTTAAAGGGTGTTATGCATGGTTTTGTATGTACAACCCTATTCTGTAACGTGTATTAATATATAATACGCTACAGTCTATAGCATGTAATAAAGAGTACACATGGAAAAATACATTCCTGTTGTATTACAAGAGTTCATGTAGTTGAACTGAAGTAAGTTAAATGTGCATGTGATACTCATTCCTCTGTCTTCTCACTGCTTAGTCTTAAATTGCTGTAACCCGGGGCGCCTGGGTGGCGCAGTCGGTTAAGCGTCCGACTTCAGCCAGGTCACGATCTCGCGGTCCATGAGTTCGAGCCCCGCGTCAGGCTCTGGGCTGATGGCTCGGAGCCTGGAGCCTGCTTCCGATTCTGTGTCTCCCTCTCTCTCTGCCCCTCCCCCGTTCATGCTCTGTCTCTCTCTGTCCCAAAAATAAATTAAAAACGTTGAAAAAAATTGCTGTAACCCAACTTTTACCCCTCACTGTACTGAAAATACACTCTTCTAGTCCTCAAATAAAAGACTTTTATTAGTTCGTATCCTCTTGATATTTTTACAGCGATCAACACTGATAAGCATTTCTTTCTGAAAATACTCACTTCCCTAGATTTCTGTAATATTTTAGTTTCCTGTTTCTCCTTCTGTTTTCTGAAATATTTCTTCTCTATCTCCTTCTTCATTGACTCTACTTATTCCTGCATCCCAAAGTGCAGATATTAATCAATTATTGATCCTTTATCTTCTCTATATATCCTATATTCTCTCTTAAAAATATTTTCTACTCTGTTTCAACCATTTCCCTGTTAGGCTTTGTTATTATCCGTGTTTTGCAGTTGCAGGAACTGAAATATTGAGGAATTAGGTGACTTGTGCAAGTTCATGTAACTAGAAACTCATAGAGCCAAGATTTAAGCCTAAGTGTTCTGGTTCTGTTATAACCACTGTACTATACCGCCTCCTACAGTAAGTAGATGCATGCTGCAATGTCAGCTCAAACTGATACATCAAAATAAAATGACCATTTCTGCCTCCCAAAATTAGCTCCCTTCTAGACTTCTCTAGGTTTCTATCATTGGTAACATCATTTATATTAATTAGGAATTGTTTTTGTTGCCAACTGACAAAAAACAAAATAAAATAAAAAACAACAATGGCTTTAAGTAATAGAAATTGTTTTTATCACATAAAAGTTTGCTGGCTTTGGTTAATTGATGTCAAACAGTTTCTACAATTCTCTTGACCTTTCCCTAGTGAGCACAAAGTACTGCTGAAATCCCAGGTGTTGAATTCACATTCAAGGCAGGGATGGGTAGACATAAGGGGGAGTGACAGAACCACATCTATATCTACCATTTCATCAGAAGAGCAGAAATCTTCCCAGAAACTTCCCAGCACACACCTGCTTGTATTTCACCGGGCAAACTGTGCTTAAATAGAAGGGAGACCAAGTTTAAGTAGGTACGCTGTTACCCCAAATAAAATCAGGTTTCTCTTAGCAGGAAAAAAAAAAGGTGGATATTGAACAGGTAACTAATGGTGCTTATATACCATTCAAGAGGAGAACCATGATAAAAATAAAACAGGGTAATGTGGTAAGGTAGCATTTGAAGGCTTCTGTAGATTGTGTGGTCAGAAAAGGTTATGTCAAGACACAAATGACAATAACAAGTCACATGTAAGAGTTCTAGTAGAAGAGCACTCCAGGTAGAAAAATCGGCTCATACGAAGGACTAGGATGCCAGTACACTCAGCACATTGGAAGAATAGAAAGAAGGCTAGAATGGGTCAAGGGTAGGGGAAAAGAGGAAGACAGATTGGTATACAAGAGCGAGATCACCCAGGCCCTTGTTAGTCACATTAAACATTCTACCTCATAATATTCTACCATAAACATCCTATAACATTCTACTGTACTGTTTTTGCTCATGATGTAGCCATCCTTCATGCTTCCTTTCTGACCATAGAAAATCAGTCCTCAAAGTTCCAGCCCAAGTTCCACTGCCAAGAACCTCAGTCTGAAGTGATTATACCTTTCTCTAAAGTACTACAGAATTGTCTCATATAGCACAAAGATTACAAACATGGACTATGGAACTTAGTCTCTGCTCAGAACCTGGCTAGTACTTTCAAACTATCTGAACTGGGCAAGTTGCTTAACTAGATGGACTCATTTTCCTTTGCTACAAAATGTCAGTATTGATAACATCTATGTCACAAAGTTGTTATCAGACGATTGAATCAGTTAACATATGTAAAGTACTCAGAAGATTACCTGGCCTCTAATATGTTGGCTATTATTGTCGTTATTATCATAATATTAGTTTTCTGGCATTTACCAAATATATTTTTGTAGTCATTTATCCTTAATATCCCTTTCATGTCTTCTCAATTAAATAATAAGTCCCTGAAGATTTTCAAAGAAATCAGAGTTCTTATCATTAAATCCCAGAAGTAAAAAGGACCTATGAAAGAAAAATATCCTGCAGATTTCACTTGGAGAATACAGAACTAGAAGGAAAGGAAATAGAATCATCAACATAAATCTCACACTCTAAGGTGTTTACAAAAAGACATTTACCAAAATAGCAATGGGTATGAGAAATTGTGTACCATTGGAGAAAATGGGAGTGTGTGTTCTAGAAGAGGAAGCAAACTTACTCCCTTACTTTGTGAGATGAAAAAGTAAAAGTCACATAGAGAATGATTCTAACTCAATATAAGAAATGCTTTTTTAACAACAGAGGTCTGTCCAAAAATTAAAAAGACTTCCAAAGAAATTATTAGCTCACTATTAGCTGAAATGAGGACTAGCGAGTCAACTGTGTGGAACCTGTGGACTGATGTATAAATAGGAAACTGTATAGAATAGTGCTTATAAGCATGTATTCTTAAGTTAAACTGTCTGAGGTTTGAATCTCAGCACTACCATTTATTAGTTTTGGCCTTTGTGAAGATTACTGACATAAGATTCCTCATGTATACAGGGAATAACAGTACCCTCCCTCAGCTTTGTGTTGGTTAGATGAGATCATGTATATCAAGTATCAAACATATGGTAAGGACTCCACAAATGTTAGCTCTGGATTGAATAACCTCTAAGATCTCTTAGATATCTAGGATTCAATGGTGTAATATAAATTTTGTTCTGTAGCTAGAGGACAACTAGCCACTTGTAAATATTTTTTCCTGTGTTGACATCCATTCCACAATCAAACGATTAACTTCCTAATACTCATATTTTTATTTGAGACTTTTTGGTCTCAAGCATCAGTACTATCATGTAGTAAGGTTATCATTAAATAAGAGTATTTTCTTTATAATTATCTTTAGACTGAAAGCAAGTAAAAGGAGGAAGAATGGGGGATGTGAGATAACAATAATCTACATCAGCAGAGCAGAGGAGGTATCTAATTTCAGGGGGATAGAGATGTGATGGCAGGATATTTATCAAAGTGAGCAATTTCACCCCACAGAACTCGGAGAGGAAGATTATATAAAGGCACAAAAATAAAGGTGAGACACAAAACTGAAAACAAGGAAACTCACTGAAAGCCTATATATAGACTCAATTCTCAGGTCCCTCTTCACAACCCCCTTCTCTGCTCCACACTAGGCATCCTACGCATAGCCAAATAAAGGCTTATTCTTTGGAAAAACTGAATAAAGATATGGCCTTTTTAGTACACCAGGCACAGTGATGACTAAAAGCTAAAGAATTAAGTGAGACTCTAGAATATTAAACTACAGGGTTTTCAGTATCCTTCACATCTCGGTACTGGAGCACCAGCAAGCAACATGCATTCCACAGGGAGATGACAGAACTCCCCTCTGAAAACAATGAAGCAACTCTAGAGAAAAGATTAGCCCTTACTAACACTTGGAGGTCACCCAACTAAAAGGCAAGCTTATCACCTGATCACCCTACTATGAAAATCATCAGCTAACAAGCCATGCTCAAACACACCGAACTTCTCACCTCTTTAGTGCCTCACTCTTAAGTATAAACACATAGCAGTTATTTAAGGGAAGGCATCCAAAGGAAAACTGTAAGATTAAAGCTGAAACAAAAACAAGGATCCAGAAGGAAACAGAAACAGCAAAAGAAGCAGAAGAATTTCAAAATTACTATAATTAATTTCCTTGGGGATAAGAGATAATACATCCATTAAAAAGAAGAGAATACAACAACAGAAGAAATATGTGAAAATATACTGGATTTACTATAATTCAATTACTGAGCTCCTTGCTAATTTATAAAACAAACTTAAAACAAAATCTCTTTAATTCATTCCTTCATCCAACAACTATTTATATATTCCTCCAATATGACAGGCAATTTCTAGGCACTGGGGAAACAATAATATACAAAAACAGCAAATACTCCTGAGATTACAGTCCAGTAAAGTAGAAAGGTGGTAAATAAATTAAATATGCATAAAGTGTTTATAGATGGTATATCAGTGTGTGTGTGTGTGTGTGTGTGTGTGTGTACACTTAAATTAACATGCTAAGGAGAAAAATAAGGAAAGAGGGAAGTAACAATTACATAAAGAAAGGGTAGCCAGGAAAGGGCTAAGAAGGTGACAGGTGAGTAAAGACCTGAAAGAAGTGAAGGAGGGAACCATGAGGATATCTGCAGGAAGAGAATTGCAGGCACAGGAAAACAAGCAGAACCCTTGAAACAGGACACCTAGCATTTTCAAGAGGCCAGTGGGGCTGGACTTGAGAGAGGTGGAGGGAGAGATTAGAGAAGTAAGGCAGGTAGAGGGAGTTTCCACTTATAGAAGGCCTAACAGGTCACTGGAAGAGTTGAGGGCTTTTGCTCTGAATGAGTTAGAAAGCAAGGGATTTTGAGTAAAAAAAGTGACACAATGTTAGTTACTTTTTTTTTTTTAATTTTTTTCAATGTTAGTTACATTTTAACAAAATCACTCAGGCTGCTGTTTGGAAAAGATACTGTATAGACAAAGCAAGGGAGATCAGTTAAGAAGACACTGCAGTAATCCCAAGGAAGATATGCTCATGGACCAGGGTAATAATGGTAATGGTGAGAAATAACCAAATTCTAAATATATTGTAAAGGAAAGATGATAGAATTTGCTGGATTGGGCAAGGGTGAGACAGAGCAAGGGTGTGTGAGACAGAGCAAGGGATTCAGGATGATTCCAAGTTTTTAGACTGAACAACCAGAGTAGTGCAGCTGCCATTTAGAGAGTAACCAAATTCTTTTCATTTGGTTTATTTTACTTCTATAATTTACTAGTGTAAAATTTCTTTGGATGGATTTAAGATAAAACTGTAATGCCATGTTCCTTTCTATACAGAGTACTCATGATAAAACTCCAATGAAATAAAACTAATTTTATGTTAGGATTTTTAAAATGGATTTGTTTATTTATAGTTATATTTTACAACTTGGAAAGAATTAAAACAAGTATTTTATAAATATAATTATTTAGAAGGCCATGATGAGATTAACCATGCCACCAACAACAATCATTAAGAAATGGAAAAAAAAAATAGATAAAGCAACTTTTAGAAAGCAGCTGAAAGCAACCAAGAAAAAGAAAATCCTGAGAAGTAAAAATCTTAGGGGATGTATATCAAGAAGTGACAGAAGCCAGGGGGCGCCTGGGTGGCTCAGCTGGTTTTGGCTCAGGTCCAAGTTTGTGAGTTAAGCCCCGCATCAGGCTCCATGCTGACAATGCGGAGCCTACATAGGATTTTCTCTCTCTCTTTCTCTACCACTCCCCTGTTCTCTCTCTCTCTCTCAAAATAACTCAAAACTTAAATAAAAAAAAAAAATAAAAAAAAAAAAGAAAGAAATGCCAGAACACAATGGAATAAATATCTTTAAGGTACTGAACAAAAGACTGCTAAAATAGAATTCTGTGCAGCAAAAATATTTTTCAATAATGAAGGCAACCTCTTCATCATTCCTTCCCCTCCCAAACAAGTCATTTCTAAAGCCACTAGATGCAGCTGGACAAAACAGGCATCCATGCCAGGGTCAGAGAAGTCATCCTGGTCTACTGAGTATGTGGAAGCCAGACTGGAACCTGGCAGATATTAATCAACTGATCAAAGTTAACATCATCAGTAAAAAGACAAATAGAAATAATGTGCGAACCACTAGGATGCAGTAAGAACACACAGAATCACTTCTGTGATACACCTGACAAAGATGCATGATCTGAAAAATCCTGAGGAAACATCAGGCAAACACAAATTGAGGGGATAATCTATAAAATTATCAAAAGTATCTTGTAAAAATAAAGCCAAAAACAAAAGTGCCCATAATCTTTGAAAACAATCAAGGTCATGTGAAAGTCAAGGAAAGATGAGGAACTATTCTAGATTTTTAAAAATTCAGTATATATAAATGCAACACATTATTCTGAACTGGAGCCTTTTACTATACAGAGCATTACTGGGACAGTTAGCAAAACATGAATAGTTTCTGAGAATTATATGGTAATAATGTACAATGCTACTTTCCTGATTTTGATAGTTGTCTTTAGGAATTGCACACTCAATTTTTCAAGGGTTATGGGGCATCATGTTGGCAACTAATTCTCAAGTGGGTCAGAAAAAAGTTATTTGAACCATATTTACAACTTTTCTGTATGACTGCTTTTATTTCAGTTTTTTAATGAAGACATAATAAAGTTATAATCAACAAACAAAAACTGAGAGAATTTATCACCAGCAAACAACACTAGAAGAAACAGTAATGGAAATTCTTCAGAGAGAAGCAAAATGATCCCAGAAAGAAACAAAATAACATGAAAGAATGAAGGTCATCAGAAAGGGTAATATTGATTAAAACAAAATGCTTTGTGGAGTTTAAAATATATGTAGGATTAAAATATATGACAAAGCACAAAAATAGACTTTAAGGAAAAAATATTACTAGACATAGAGGGTCATATAATTATAAAAGAGTTAATTCAGTGAGACCTAACAATATTAAATTTGTATGTAACTAATAACATAGCCTCAAAATATGTAAAACAAAAAGCAACAGAACTTAAAGGAGACAGACCCACGATTACAGTTGGAAACTTTTATCACATATCTTACATACTCTGCAGGAACAAAAAGGACATGAAAGATTTTAACAACATGATTAACTACTTAGAGACAGGGAGGGAGGGGATTGTCAGAGACAGGATTAAATAGAACTATGCCATAGAGATGCTGAAGTCTAAAGAAGTGGAAGATGAAAGAGGGATGGTTGGTTTGTATTTTTTTATTTTTATTTTTTTTACATTAAAAAAATTTTTAATGTTTATTTAGTTTTGAGAGAGAGTGAGAGACAGAGCACGAGCCAGTGAGGGACAGAAAGAGACAGAGACACAGAATCTGAAGTAGGATCCAGACTTTGAGCTGTCAGCACACAGCCCAACACAGGGCTTACACTCACAAGCCATAAGGTCATGACCTGAGCTAAAATCAGATGCTTAACTGACTGAGCCACCCAGGTGCCCCAAGAGGGATTGTTTTAGATGCACTCCCAGTGTATCTTCATCAAATTCACCTGACTTTAAAATTTTCCACCTCTCTCAATTCTTCTAGTCCATTTGCCTCCTTATCCACAGAGATTCCATGATTGACCATTTCAATGAAATAAAAGATACTCCTAACTCTATCTGAAATTCTGCTGTCTCTATCATGCCAAACTCTATTGCTCATTTCATCTCTCAATTCAAGGTTTTGAAGCATTCTTAAAGCAAGTCATGAAACTCTAACAAGTTCATTATAGTAGGAAGACCCTTACTATTCTCTTGCTGATTTTTATTAATTGTGTGGTAGATTCAAACAGGGCAGATTTCATAGACCAAATAAAACTTTTATCTGAACCTTAAGGAAAATACAATGAGTATATCGTATAACATGTTTTTTCACTCCCCAAATTAAATTGTGTTTCCTATTTTTCTTGCCTATAAACTGTATTTTTAACGGAATTTAAAATTTTTGTTATGCATTTATTTGTAGGTTTAATGTCTATTTTGTCCACTTTGACTATCAGTTCATGAAACCAGGAGTTACAACTTTCTTGTTCACCATTGCAAACCCGATTCTAGATGGTCATTCAGCAAACTCAGTGAATACTTACTATGGGCCAGGCACTGTTCTAAAAGGTTTGGGATACATCAGTGACCTAAACAGGCAAAACATTCCTGCCCTTGTGAGGTTTATATTCCACTGGGGAAGACAGATAATAATAAATATAATAGGTAAATATATAATATAATACATCTATATAATAAGTAATAATACAACAGGTAAATTATATAGTGTATTAGAAAGTAGTAAGTGCCTTGAAAAAAATAAAATGACAAGGTAAGAGGGAATGGTAGGGAAAACTGTTTAAATAAGGTGGTCAGATTAAGGCTCATTAAGGAGACATCTGAGCCAAGACTTAAAGGAAGCAAGGGAATCAGTCCTGCAGATATGAGGGAAAAAGCATTACAGTCCATTGCAAAGGCACTAAGATAGGAGCCTGCCTATTAGGTTAGACATCTGCAAGGAAGCCAACATGGCTAAAGCAGAATGAAAGAAGGCAGAGTAAGACAAGAGGGGTTAGGGTAAGAGGGTGGGGCATGGAGACACACATCATCTGAGGCCTTGGAGGATATGGTAAGAACTGTTTTACTTGTAAGTGAAATGGAAAGTCAGTGCGGGTTTCTGAGGAGAAGAGTAGTATGCTTTAAGTTTTAAAAACATCAGCAAGACTGCTGAGTTGAGAACAGGTTCGGGGGAAGGGGGCTTAGAAACAAATTAGGCCATTGACCATTATAGTAGCAGTAGAGGTATGAAAAGTGGTCTGATTCTAGATATATATTAAACATATAATTGGTTCTAGGATAGGAGAGATAGGAAGGAGGTAAGGATAACTCCAAGGCTTTTGGCCTCAGCAGATAGAAGGATAAATTTGCCCTTAAATGAGATGAGGAAAATTATGAGCAGAACAGCTTGAAAAGGGGGGTGCCTGGGTGGCTCAATCAGTTAAGCATCTGACTCTTGATTTCAGCTCAAGTCATGATCTCATCGTTCATTAGATGGAGCCCCACATCGGGCTCTGCGCTGACAGCACAGAACCTGCTTGGAATTCTGTCTCTCTCCCTCCCTCTGCCCCTCCTTCACTCATGCTTTCTCTCTCTCAAAAATAAATAAACATTAAAAAAAAAAAAAGAATAGGTTTGAAAAGAAAGATCAGGAATTTGATTTTGGATATGTGCATGAGACAACACAAGGGATGCTGAATGGCAGCTGGACATATACAATTTATGAATGGAAAGAGGTGGGAACTAAAGATATGATCTTGGTCTTAACTGACTTATAATTGATAAAGCTATATGACTAGATGAGATCACTAAGATAAAGACATGAGAACTAAAGACTAAGTCCTGCAGTGCTCCAACATGAAGAGACTGGGAAGAAGAGCAGACAAAGGCACACTGAGAAGGAAAAACTAGTGAAGAATGAGAAAAGCCAAGATAGTGGTTGTAGAAGCCAAATAAAGAGGGTGTATAAAGGTGCAATGGGTGTTCAGCTATGACAGATACAAATGTTAGGATAGGTGGGATGAAGACTAAGATATGACCCATGGACTTAGCAATGTGGGGGGCATCAGCGACCCTGAGAGGAGTTTTGGTGGAGTGGTAGAAGTGAGAGCACTCAAATCTCTTGTTGACTAAATGAATTACCATATTAACAGCAATTAATTTTTTCTCCTAGACACTTATTTAAGTGTCTGTTAAGTCTGTAAAGCAGACTTGTTTTTGGACTCTCTCTTTCACTTGCCCTCAAGTCCCAGTGGCTGCTTGGTCTTATAGATTCTACTTTCACAAACTCTCTCAAAATAGTTGTTTCCTCTCCCATCCTACAGCTCTGTCTTCAAGTCTTTGAAGAAGGCACTACAAAGCAAGTCTTTTAATTAAGAATGCTGGAACCAATTATCCATGTTTTTTTAAAAAAAAAAAGATACATAAGATATATACAAGTTCTAAATGTGAAACATAAAACTTTTAATACTTTTGGAAGAAATGTAGGAGAATGTGGGGCTCCTGGGTGGCTCAGTTGGTTAAGAGGCCAACTCTTAGTTTTGGCTCAGATCATGATCTCATGGTTTGTGAGTTTGAGCCTCATGTCGGGCTCTGTGCTGACAGCTCAGAGCCTGCTTGGAATTCTCCCTCTCTCTCTGCCCCTTGCCTGCTAGCTCTCTCTCTATCAAGATAAACATTAAAAAAAAGAAGAAGAAATGTAGGAGAATATAAAAAATATGTTTATGACTTTGGTTATTACACATTTCTTTGATAGAAAATTCAAAACCCATAATGAAAGAGATTTACTAATTTGACTAAAATTAAAGATATCATTGACAAGTGAAAACAGTAGCCTAGGAGAATATATCTGTAACACATTGAGCCAACAAGTGATAGTATCCAGAATTATAAATTTGATTTGATTTCCTTCAAATCAAATAGCTTTATAGAGAATTAGAGAAAGGAAATGAGTAAGAAATTCACAAAAGAGGAACCAATGGACCAATAAACTTTGATAAGACATTCAGTTTGACTATTAATCAGAGAAATACAAATTAAAGCTACAAAGAGATACTATGTATATACATGAGATTGGTTAAAAATGTAAAAGTTGTACAATATCAAGTGGTAATATGGAGCATTGGAAATTTTCATATACTGTTGGTATGATAACTTTGGAGAGCATTTGACAATATCTAACAAATCTAAAAATATGCATACCCTGTGACGCAGCAATTCCACTCCAGCATATCTAGAGTATCTTAACATAATTCCAGTTAAAGTAGTACACATACATGAAGAGATATGGACAAGAATATTCTTATAAACATTATTTGTAATTAAAAATTGAAACAAGCTAGATGACCATCAACAAAAGACAGTTTGAATAAAACTACTACTCAGCAATTAGGAATAAGCAACACCAAGACATATAGATATAATCTCTAAGTCACTATTAAATGAAAAAGCAAGTTGCAGGATCTATACATTTTTATATAAACATACCATTAATGATAAGTTTAATAACATATAAAGCAAAATATATTGTTTATGGATATATAAAGTATGAGTATTATATATTAATTTAGGATAGTAATTACCACTGGGAAGGAAGGAAGGGAATAAGATTGTGGAAAGTTAATACAATTCAACTATATATGGGTTTTTTCCCCTTAAGCTCAATGGTAGCACATGGGTATTTATTAAGTTATTCTCTGTATTTCTGTATGCTTGAAATTTAAAAAACCAATAAAATCAACATACTGCTGAAGTACAAACCTCAGCCTGGCATTCAGGACTCTCCATGGTATTATTCCAACCTCTTTTTCTAGCCTCATCCTTTGCTATTTCCTGTAGCAGTGTTTCTCAAGCCTTGAACATATATATGCCTCCTTCATTATTTTTGTTATGTATGCCATCTCTGTTATAATTAGTGATTATTTTTCTTTTCATAGTTTTTAACTTAAGTAGCCTTTTACAAATCACTAATTAATAGGAAACCATGTTTAAAATGCCAGTTATATTTTTCTAATATGATTATAAATAAACATATAAATATTAAGATAATTTACCCTGGTGCTACCTAAAAACATCACGTATACACTTTGGGTTGTACTGTCTTAACACCAGTGGTTCTCAAATTTGGTGTACAAGACTACTTGGAAGGCTTGCTAGAACTGGAGACTCCCAAGCCATATAGGATCCTAATTTAGGCAGTCAGAAGACAGAAATCCTACCCTACGTGTACCCTTGGCACCTAACAAATTGGACTATTTGCCATTCTCTAGAAGAGC
The DNA here is from genome assembly GCF_016509475.1 of Prionailurus bengalensis. NCBI lineage: Eukaryota > Metazoa > Chordata > Mammalia > Carnivora > Felidae > Prionailurus > Prionailurus bengalensis. The sequence goes on along the minus strand of NC_057345.1, from coordinate 51,705,451 downwards.
TCTACATTTTCCTTTTCCAATACCTTTCCTCCTGTTATTTCCTCTTCTTGAAGCACCCTTCCTTCTACTTAATAAGCCATTAGAAATTAAGCCTACACTTTAAGGCCCAAATTAAATATCACCATCACAGTAAAGAACTGTGACTGGGATGTGACATTGCTCTCATTTCAACATCCTTCCTTCTGCTATCAATTTATTTCTAGTTCTGTATGTGTGCTTATCATATTCAATGTAATGTATGTCTACCTGTCTTATTCTCTCTCTCCTGGCCTATAAATGCTATTTGAGGGCAGAAGCCTTAGACCTGTTCAAAAGCAGGGATTATGGCTTGGTCATATTATCCTTTCAACATGGTAGTTACAGATACTTGCTGGGCTGAGCCCTGCTAAACAGTGAATTAATTTCACAATTTTTATTAACATTTTAAAAATCATGTAGTATAAGGCATTAGAATATTCATACCGCATTACAAATTAAACATGAGAATCTAGGCTACCTAGCTTCATTTTCAAAATGAGACAACTGACATTATATCCTGTATTGAATCAAATAATTTAAATTGTTTTAATTTTTAAAGAGAAAAAAATAACAGTGTAACAAAAAAAACACCAAGTTCAGTTTTTAAGAAGAGAAGGAAAACTACTTAACTTGCAACCTTCCAAGCAAAAGTAAATGATCAGGTTATTAATCGACCAAGAGTTTTTGACACTACTACAAAAAACTATTAACTTAAGAAACAACCTTGTTATTAAAAGAAAGTTAGTGGACTCTACCAAAATTCTCAGTACTTCCACATGATATTTCAATATTGCTTCCCTTTGCTTTAATATTGCATAATTACTCTGATGCATCATGAGCAATAATTTCTAAGTATTTTCCCATGTAAAAACCATAATATAGATATGAATAGGTATGTATGTGTATATAAACCACAAAAAGTATCAGTTTTAATCAGAGAATATCAACATGTAATTCATTTGTGAATCTTGTTTTTTCACTTTGGTAATAATAATTCGGTTTGTTTCTAGTCCAGGAGTAGACTTTTACTGTTCTAAACGTACTTAATTTCACCTGGATAGAAAACAAACTAGTGGAAACAAAAACACAACTTTCTAATGGGAAATGATGGTCAACCTCAATCTCTATTACAATATCACCTGGATTGGTGTATTTTAGCACATATTTTACATGGTACTTTATAAAGACAGAACTGTCAAACAAAAATATACAAGTGTATATACTAACTTCAAGTAATGAAAGAGGGGGAAAATGGAGAAACATTTTGTTACATTCACTTGGCCTTCTGGGTTAAAAAAGGAGAATGAAAAGACAACAGTTCTGAGAAATGAGAAGTAAAGTTCCCCTGTGTCTCATTTTCTGTTCTCATTCACTTTTCTGTCATGTACCTGTTAATTTTCCTCTTTTACATGGCAAGTCAAGTAAACTACTCTTCGCTTATATGAAACTTCTTATTTAACTTTTTCATTATGTTTTTACATTGTAAAGATCACATTTCAGCCCACTGTGTCCATTTTCCAGAATAAAACTAACTGGAAGTTAAAGCAATAATGAGGTATTACTATACCTGAGCTCAAGTTAAAAATTTCCAAAAATGATTCTAATATTGGTTTTGTTTACCATAAAATTATAGCCTATAACTACTGATACTAATAAAGACAGCCATCCAGTTATGCTTGCTTCCTAAGTAAGTAAGTAATCTTTTTTATTTTCTAAAGTACTAAATATAGACAGACCTTAAGGTTCTATGTTTTAGCAGTACTCAAGGACCAAAAGAAAAAAAAAAAAAAAAGCTAAAGTTTAAAGGTAATGAGAAGGAGTTAAATAAACCTATTTCAAAGACCCTATAAGTAGAATAGATCAGATTAGACAAGCTTATTGGAAGGTAACAACACAGCTCATTTAATAAAGCAGTTCTGAGAAATCCAAAAATACCATTTCTCTTTAAAAAAAATCAAAGAAGCACTTGGACTAACAAGAAATAATGCACAATTTGGCTTGATCAAATACTTCATTAATTTTTTTCTACCCCCTAAGGTATTGCCCTTTTAAAATCCTCTTCAAATAAAATATAACCTAATTGCTTGCACATGGCTACAGTTTGGGATGGGATTTTTATTTCAACAGTGCCACCTAGTGGGGCAATTGATACTTTCAGCCAATTGGTTTTATTAGTCTCAAAGGCTAGGAGTCCCCAAGTAGTTTTACTTTCTGGTTCACAATATTCCTGATAATATTAACATTCAAGGGGAAATTTTACAAAAGAATAATTTACAGATTTCTGTCCTCTGATAGGCTATCTCTAATAAAAATTAGGTCATTTACAAATATAATATTTTAAATAAAAGTACCTTAGTGATTTCTTCAGAAGCTCGTTTGAAGTCCTGAACATTTCGACAGTAAAATCCTATTGTACAGCTAGGATCCATTTTTCGAAATGACATCTTTTTGGGAGAAGGGCAGTGGAATGTCTGTAATTTTAAAAGTTCTTTAGGATTAATTTAGTTTTATTTGATGGACTTCAGTATATACAAGATATTACTTAAATTAAAATTTGCCATTTAACTTTTCTCAAAATTATAAATATGCTTTGGAACAGTGCTTTAGTCTATCCTATGAAAATGGTCCTTTCCACCCCCCAAAGCTTTATTTACAGTTTACCAAATCTCCACCGTATATGATATTAGTGCCATTCCACAGAAGAAAAGAAGTGTGTCAAAAATGGCATGCATTTCGAACACTTGCAGAAGGGAAGAAAAATGTGCCACTGAAAAAGACATACATAAGCTAGCACAAGGTTTAGAATTCAGTTAGTTATTTCTATGAAAGTTCAATTAAGCCTGTTTTTTGAGATTTTTTAATGTTAGAATACCTTTTAATAGGGATATCAAGACATTGTAAACAAATACACAGATTCATGTAAATGTTCCATAATGATATGAAAATAGGTCAACTTGAGAATTTTAGCATCTGACACAATTCATACACACTTACATATTCTTCCAACTCACTCTTCTACTTGTTTAAGTTCTTATTTATTCCTGTACGGGACACAGTTGTAAACTGTTCTATAATGGCCCTTGCTATCCTCCTTACCAGTCTCCCTGTCACTTCACTTTTTCTCATGTAGTCACAGTGCCACAGATATAAATTGGCTAGGGAGGCTGCTCTAGCCTCTCTACTCTTGCTAGTGAGATATGGCTAACTAGTAGAGTCTGGGATCTTCAGAAAATACAAAAGAAAAGGGTAGAATATAAAGCTAATAATTCCAGGGGCACCTGGGTGGCTCAGTTGGTAAAGCATTCAACTCTTGATTTCAGCTCAGATCATGATCATAGCATCATGGGATTTGAGCCGTATCAGGCTCTGTGCTGGGCATGGAGCCTGCTTAAGACTCTCTCTCTCTCTCTCTCTCTCTCTCTCTCTCTCTCTCTCCCTCTCCCTCTCCCTCTCCCTCTCTCCCTCTCCCTCTGCCCCACTTGCATGCACTCTCTAAAAAAAAAAAAAAAAAAAAAAAAGCTAATCATTCCAATCTTTTTTTTTTTTCATTACCACATTCTGGTGCTTTGCTTAAAAGATTTTTTTTTAAACTGCTTGAATGCTCAGAGGTCTTGTCCTTAAAAATCATTGATGCTACCACCAAAGTCTGTTTTTGTATGTATAAAAAAAGGTTATATGTAAAAAAAGGAGGACCATAAGTAAATATATATATATATATATATATATATATATATAGTCACATTTGTTTACATTTGTATAAATAAACTCTGCAAGGGTAACCAAAATTGGGGTGCCTGGGTGGTTCAGTCGGTTAAGCATCCAGCTCTTGGTTTCAGTTCAGGTTTCTGGTACTGATGAGATCATCAGGTCATGATCTCACAGTTCATGAGTTCAAGCCCTGTGTCAGGCTCTGCTCTGCCAGCATAGAGCCTGCTTGGGATTCTCTCTCTCCCTGTCTCTCTACCCCTCCCCTGCTCATACTGTCTCTGTCTCTCTCAAAATAAATAAATAAACTTAAAAAAAAAAAAAGGATATACCAAGGTTAGAGGAGAGAGAAAAACTGGGCAGATGGGAGATGGGTGTGAGAAATTCTTTGTTATGTATTTTATATTTTTTGATTAAAGAACCAGCTCAATTAAGAAATGATCAAGGCTGAATCTGAACTCATAAACTGAAAATGTCCCTACATTTAATGCCTAAAACTATGGGATTTTAACTTAAACTGTTTATTAAAATACAGAAAAACATAGGCTTCCAAATTTGTTTATGGTGAATCAGTCAAAATCACTCTTTCCTCTCCCCATATATTCTAGTGATCCAATTAGAGTCCCATATTATCACTAGAGGATATGCAAATATCCTCTATGCTGTCCAAAATGCTGTCAGCTCTGAGCTGACAGCAGTGAGCCTGATGCAGGGCCTGAACTCATGAACCATGAGATTGTGACCTGAGCTGAAGTCAGACATTCAACCTACTGAGCCACCCAGGCGCCCCTAATACTTACTTTATATAGTGAGATCCAACCTTTGGAACCTCCAGAGTACCAGTCAAAACAAGTATTGTCTTAGTTGGACATTTTCCAAAACTGTTTCACCTGCTTAATTATCTGTTTTATTGAAAACAGATCTAGGGAGGCACAGAAGAGCTACATAAATGTGTTAGTTAACAATAAGTTAACTACAGGAGTATAAGGAGTCTGTGTGTAAGGCACAGATAGCTCTATGTCATATTCACAAAAAGATACTCTACCTACAAGGTATCTAAAAATAGTCACTTACCCAACTCCTTACAAAGCCAATAATAAAGAATGTGTATTTAGTTTTTACTACTTGAGGATAAGTAAGAAGGGCCAAAAGTTTGTATACGGTCCAACAAAGGATTTTTAAACTCAACTACAAGGATGTCCTACATTACATACACTATGTTACTATTTTCATGTAAGAACCAATAACACTAAACCTAATAGGCTTAGTGCAATTTCACTGTATTGCCTCAGTCATCATAGACAGTAAAGACAAACACTATATTGTTATTCATGGTTGTTTTGATATCTACAAAGAACTTTTTAAATTATTCACAAAAACACAGATATAAGTCTCTGATCACTGAAAAATGAAATTGCTATTGGGTGTCACTATATGAGTACTAGGACTCGTATCACAAAGAGGCATTTTATACCATTAAAACTTAAAATTATGTTTTTTGGTTCACCTTAGAAGGTTCTGAAGTCAAACTAACATTAACTTATAATTCAGAATTATTTGTCACAGAACAAGTTAGACTTTAAAATATTTTCCCAAGGGGCATTCATTACACAGCTGTATTCACTTTGTGATAATTCTTTCAGCTCTGTACTTACGATTTCTTTTTTAATTTTTAAAATTCTGATGATTGGTAAGAGTAGCACCTTTTACTTCACAAACACATTTTAGGGAGTATTTGCTATACATACTTCTGTGACAATGAAATTGTTTCTGAAAAAACTAGTCATGGTGAGTCAATTCCTATTTATTTCATTTTTTAATACATTATTTATTCACTGCCTCAACAAATAGTTATTAGGTATCTACTAAATTCCAGGCACTGTTCTAAGCTTAGTTTTTGGAATAGTGGACTCTCTTACCTAAACATACAAACAATACTGAAACAAATACTTTTAGGTGTAGCTACGCTATTCTGGTGATTTAGATGGAGCTTCCTGAGTTAGAGAATACCCTTACTACAAAGCACCTCCTACTATATGCAGTTCACATGTGTAATTCATAAAGGGTACATCTTTCACTGATGAATTCACTCATCCATCTGTCTAATCACATCACATCATTCTCATAGCTTTAATGCCACTATTCTCTGAATTTACTAGGATAGATTAAAATAACCACTACTGCATGGAACTCCTAAAATCTGAAACTTGAAACTGGGGGCCCAGGAATCACAATAGACTAATACATCTATTTATAAGGCCTTATTAACAGAATATTAATATTTAGTAACCAAATATTGCCTTAATAATAGAATAGAATTTGTTATTTGTAAGAGTTAGCACCAGTCATTCTGAAAGTGTATCATAAATAACATGACACAACAGTCTCTGGTTTAAGAAATCTTATTAAATACATACACACATAAATATATATATATATATATTTATATGTATATATATATATTTATATATATAATAATGAAAATATGTATCTTCTAGTCCTCTCATCCCAACAATTGATACTCTGCCTGAACCACTGGGAACCCACAATTCAACATACCCTAACTGCAAAAGCCCATTTGAGTTCTTCTCATTCCCTTCTAATTTCAACTTGTTTTTACACAACTTTTTTCCTTAAGGTAATTCATGCTGCTCCTTTAAACCCCATTCTCTAAATGAAAATTATAGACGTATATACATACATGACTACTTCACATTCACTTCACAATGTCAAAAACTCAGTGAAGATAAAGATGAGGGGAATTCTCTTTTTCAAAGTTAATATAAAAATTAAATAATACATAAGAATATATTTTATAAGAGGGTGTCACAAGAATGGAAAATTAGGGGCTCCTGCCTGGCTCAGTCATTAAAGTGTCTGACTCTTGATTTTAGCTCAGGTCATGATCTCACAGTTCGTGAGATCAAGCCCTGTATCACTCTGCGCTGACAGCATGGAGCCTACTTGGGATTCTCTCTCTCTCTCTCTCTCTCTCTATCTCTCTCTCTCTGCATGAGCATGCTTATGCACACTTTCTGTCTCTTTGTCTCTGTCTCTCTCTCAAAATAAATAAGTAAACTTAAAAAAAAGAATAGAAAATTCATACAAATATATACATAAGCAAAGCATCTGGAACCACAGGAAAGAAAAAAATTCAACAGAAGACTATAGTACTTAGGACAGTGCCTTGCACATATAAAGAACTCAGTAAGTAGTAGTTCAAAAAAGAAAAATACTTGGTCTGATTTGGCTTCAAAATTTTTAAAGTTCAACTCTACATATATAGGAATTCAATACCATAAGAACAACAAAAGATATGGTCTAAATCTCTTCTTCAATGTCAAATACTCAGATATACTATTTTCTTAAATTTTCATAATCCTATTGGATTCAAGGCATTCACACAAAATATCAAGACTACCAGTAATTCTTTACATGGTGTTGGATAAAAGAGCTAAGATTTTAATTTCTCCGTCTACAAAATCAAGTACTGATCAAATAAACATGCTTTTAAAAATAATTTTTTTGGGGGCGCCTGGGTGGCGCAGTCAGTTAAGCGTCTGACTTCAGCCAGGTCACGATCTCGTGGTCCGTGAGTTCGAGCCCCGTGTCCGGCTCTGGGCTGATGGCTCAGAGCCTGGAGCCTGTTTCCGATTCTGTGTCTCCCTCTCTCTCTGCCCTTCCCCCGTTCATGCTCTGTCTCTCTCTGTCCCAAAAATAAATAAACGTTGAAAAAAATAATAATAATAATTTTAATAGGGGCGCTTGTGTGGCTCAGTCGGTTAAGCGTCCAACTTCGGCTCATGTCATGATCTCACAATTCATGGGTTCAAGCCCCACATCAGGCTCTGTGCTGACAGCTCAGAGCCCAGAGATGGCTTCTGATTCTGTGTCTCCCTCTTTCTCGGCCCCTCCCCTGCTTGTGCTCTCTCTCTCTCAAAAATAAATAAACATTAAAAAAATTTTAATAATAAAAAATAATAATTTTAATAATTGAGGTATAAGGGTGGTGGTTTTAGAATGCTCGTATAATTACATCAATCAACTGCAAAATGTCAATAGCATAAATACATACAACAACCTACATACCAAGGCAAGGATGATTAATAATATCTCCACTTGGAGCATTTTAAGCTTAAATATGATAAAAAGCAAAAAGTGAAATTTTATTTCTGTACAAAGATAGACAACTTGCTGTAGTTTTTATATTATACTCTCATAGAAAAATAAATGATACTATTCAATAAATAGCCTAAGACAAATGCCTGAACTGAGAAAAATGAAAAACTGTCCAGAGGAATTATCCAGACAGGTTGAGATACTCTTCTAGCATCTCAAAAATATAAATCTAAACCCACTTTCTCAGTGTCCCAATGTATAAGAAATAAATGCTTCTGTGCATTTCAGAAGTTACTTGATTTCACCAAATTTTACTTTGCAAAGTCTCTCAAAATCATTTCCTCTCTTCCATTCCCACTACTAACACCCCACTTCAAGCTTTATTGACTTACTCATGAAGTGTGTTGCACCTGTCTCCCAAAGTGAGCTGCAGCCTTTCTAATCTTGCTGGTGTAGACATAACCAGGATAGTCATTCACCTGGCTTCTTTGTGGAATCTCTCAAAATATCAGAAGAATAGTCTCTACTGGTCAAGATAGTCAATACTAATAAGCTTTTAATTTGCCTATTTTAGATAATACTAGAAAACTATGAATAATTTTCCATCTGAATTTCAAATGTCTACTTTTTTAAGTAGTTAATATGGTACAGATACACAGATAGTCACAAGTCACAGATACACTGTGTAACTTAGACATAGGAATCAGTGCTACAAGACCACAATGCAGCTGAAAGAGAATTACAACATGGTTCACATAGCACAATTCTATTGTGTTGCCCACAGTATCAATAGGTCATCTATAAATATTTATTAAGGTTTACATGCAAGACACTATGAAGGAAGAAAACAGAAAGCAAATCTTATCTCTGGCCTCAAGTTGCTTGTACTTTAGTTCAAGTAATAGTTTACAAAAGATGCTAGCATGTTTTATAATGTATCTTTCAGAACCAGATTCTAATCTTACAGTTTATTTTTATAATCTATCCCTTAAATATTATTAGATATTATTAGCTAACAAGCTCTTACTAAAACAAAATATTAAACCACATTTCTAACTTGCCAAGCCTTTGAGAATTAGTGATCCATGCCACTTAAGTGATTAAAATTATTTGAAAAGTCTATAAAAGCATCAACTGGGAAAACAAGAACCAAAACCATGAAATAATTACATGTCTCACCTATGCACTCTCAAAATTTTCTAAATTGAAATACTAGATAATAGGGGCACCTGGATGGTTCAGTCAGTAGAGCATGCAACTCTTGATCTCAGGGTTGTGATTTTGAACCCCACATTCCGCATAGAGATTACTAAATAAATAAATATTTTTTAAAATAATAATTTTAGCAGTGCCTGGGTGGCTCAGTCAGTTAAGCATGCAACTCTTGATTTTGGATCAGGTCATGATCTCACAGTTTTGTGAGTTCCTGCCCCACGTTGGGCTCTGTGCTGTTAGCACAGAGCCTGCTTGGGATATTCTCTCTCTCTCTCTCTCTCTCTCTCTCTCTCTCTCTCTGCCCCTCCCTCACTCACACTCTCTCTGCTCTCTCAAAGTAAATAAATAAAGAAATTTTTTAATAAAATAAAATAATAAAATTAAAAATAATAAAATTAAAAAATAAAACACTGGATCACAAATGACCAACATAAAGGAAAAGAATATGTTAAGAAATGAGAGCTGAAACAATTAGTAGAAACCCAACTAAGCTCTGGAGAAACTTAACTAGGGATTAAGACTTAACAATTATACATAAAATAAGTTAGCAGATAGTCACAAGTCACTTTGTTATTCTAAACCAACTCCATCATCTTTTTCTCCCCCCGCTTTGTCTTTTTTTAAAACATGCCTAACATTTTAAATTCTTGAGTAATATTCAGCTGTTTATCTACAAAATTACTTGGAGGCTTGATCATTTATTTTGGTAGGACTAAGGTACCTAACAAGTCAGAGACAAAGATAAATGAAGAAGAAAGTATGTCATAAATTAAAATTCAGCAACAAATTATTTAACCTTTGACCAGTGTATGGATTATGGTTTTATAAATCAGTAAAATATTACTAACTTGGAATTGTAATACCAGAAAAGCATAGCTGTCTAACACATCTCTAAATAATTTGAGTTTGCTTCATATGGTAAGAAAATAGTACCAGCTCTTTATCCATAGTACCTCAAGAGGGAAATCCTTTATGCTGACATCTACAAAAGATTGGCAGTAATGAGGATCCATGTAAATCAAACTGTCATCTACAAGGACAAAACAGAAGACAAGTAATTCAAAAAACACCTTATTATTACACTGCTTACAATCCAATTTCTATGTAGAATAGCTGAAAAAAACCTGGGAGTAACAGCTTGCCAGACTGATATTCATTGACTGAAACATAGGTTTGCACAGGACAGATTAACTTTTGCATAATCAAATATGCTTGTATAAGCAGAATTTTTATAAAGTGATGAGACTGTCATTTAATTTTTGGTGATAAAATTACTTTCACAAACACACAATTATATTCTACAGTTTGCATATGAAAAATGTATTGCACTACTTTATCCTGACAGGAAGAACATATTGCTTGTCATTTTATCATCAAGTAGCACCACTAAAACTGGTAAAAAGTAAATATGTAAATAGCAACTGTCAGAATGTAGCAGCAATGTCTTTTCAAGTTTAGTGAAACCAATAAATTATGCCTGTTTATGCAATAACAGAAATTAAACATACATTTTACAGAATCCAATTATGTTGTGGACCAAATGACAAATGAGTGGCTATGGTAGGACTGATGAATTTATAAGGTACTCATTTTGGTCTGTTAATCATCCTGTTTCCAATGATCCTAAATTAACTTCTGATTTTTAAAAGAAAACAATAATAAAAATGTTTTATTAAACCACTAACCTTGAAATCCAGCAAAGTAGTATGACTGTTTAGGTTTGCCACCAATAATACCCACACAATATTCAAGGCTTAAAATACCCTGTCAAAAGAAATTAATACAGATTTAGAGTCATGAGGCAAATGATAATTATTCAAAACAATCAAATTTGTATTAGCAGTATTAGTACGTATCATAGTTCCCAAATTTTTCACCACCAGTTTTATTTTTATTACATATGCCCCATATTCTAAAATCCTTTTATCTACAAACACTATTTTCCATTTTCTTTAAATCACTCAACAGTAAATCAAGTGTTCTGATCAGTGTGTCACTCAACAACATTAACAACTACTGTGTACCAGATACAGAAAGAAATAAGGTCACCATATAAAGGCAATACAGTTCCTACCGAAACCAAAACACTTGCCCTTTTGGTTGCAAAACCAAAACACTTGCAACAGTTAGCTGTTGCAGCCTTATCATGATCAATATAGTATTTTCATCAAGTTTTTAAAATACTAGAAATACTCCTTAGACCTTATTACTATTTTCACTGAACTTCAAGTCTTAGAATCCCAAACTAAAAACCATTTTCTAATCAACAGCATTCATTTGACCCATTTTAATGCTATTTCATAAATTTATTAGAATAAGATAAAATGAAAACAATATAATCTAAGGCAAAATATAATTGTTATTAAGCCAATTTTATTTACCAATCATAAAATATCAGGGATACTGCAATCAATTATTTAGTATGCCCCTCAGCATCTATTCTAAGTGTAAAACTCTATTTAAGCTGGGCAAAATAATCCTTTTTTTTTTTTTTTTTTTTTTTTTTTTTTTAGAGAGAGAAAGCAGAGGAAAGGAGGAGAGAGAGAGAAGGAGAATCTCAAGCAGACTCCACACTTAACATGGAGCCCAATGCAGGGCTCAGCCCCACAACACTGAGATCATGACCTGAGCTAAAATCGAGTCAGATGCTCAACCAACTGAGCCACCTGAGGTGCCCCTGGGCCAAATAATTCTATACCTTTTAAAAAAACATGGCCAGTGGAATCAGTTAATAAGGTCTTGTCAATATTTTAGCCTATTTTATGTGTGTATGTGTGTATATCTATATCTATATCTATATCTATATCTATATCATGTATTCTAAACTTATAAAGACTAATAATGATAAGATGCATATTATAAAACCTCAAAGTATTAAATAATATTTATGCTTTCCTTCTCTTAAATGACAGGATGTTTTTATATCTAGAAGATATAAAAATAAAAAGTATATGAACTGGGGTATCTGGGTAGCTCAGTTAGTTGAATGTCTGGCTTCCACTTGGGTCATGATCTCACCACTCGTGGGTTCGAGCCCTGCGTTAGGACTGACAGCTTGGAGTCTGGAGCCTGCTTCGGATTCTGTGTCTCCCTCTCTCTCTGCCCCTCTCCTGCTCACTCTCTGTCTCTCTCTCAAAAATAAATAAACATTAAAAAAAAATTTTTAATAAAAAAATATATATATAAACCAATGGTTTTTTCCCTTTAACAAGTAATCAAACCATAAAGTATTTTTAACTTAATTATTTTCTTAAAAATATGTGATTGTTGTGGAACACCTGGGTGGCTTAGTCGGTTAAGCATCCGACTTTGGCTCAGGTCATGATCTTATGGCTGGTGAGTTTGAGCCTGGTGTCGGGCTCTGTGCTGACAGCTCAGAGCCTGGAGCCTGCTTCAGATTCTGTGTCTCTCTGTCTCTCTCCGCCCCTCTCCCAATTGTGTTCTGTGTCAAAATAAATAAACATTAAAAAAATGTGGTTGTTGTAAAAAAATAAAAACACACAGAATATATATTAAAAGGTAAAAATTTCCCCAAACCCTGACACTCAGAGCTTATCATTATTAATATTTGGGGAACACCTTCTTGAACTCAATCTGTGTATATTCACATAGAGATTTATGAATACAGTTCTATGTATGTGGCATCACACTACACATGCTGTTATAAGTTTGGTCAGTCATTACGTCATAAACCTCTTTTCCTATCAATAAATATAGATCTCAGTATAATATTTAATAGTTGTAAAATACTCTATTTTATGAAGATAGCCAAATGTGCCTTAAAATCTCCATTCTGAACATTCAAGTTGTTCCTAGGTCCTCACTGTTATAAATAACCCTTTTAGAGAAAACAACTTTGTATATTTTCAGTCATGTGAAAATTGGAAAAGAGAACTGCAACTAAGAAAGTTAAATGAAACAGAGAAGGCATATTATAGGTTAAAATTAATTTAGAGTTAACAAATATATAAGATGAAATTATAAAGAAAATAATAAAGTGTTATTCTGTTTTTATTATTATTCCATGAATAGTCTATTATTCTATTGCTTTCCCCTCAAATAAAAATCCTTAGAGAGTGCCTTACTTCAACTTGAGGCAATCTGATCAGCTGACACACAATGTTTCTGACATAGAGAGCCATGAGGAAGTGAAAGTTCTAAGTCCCTCATAGCCGAGAAAAGAAAGAAAAAAGTATATAGCAAGAATCATCCATAACTCTCCTCAGCAATGATCCTAAGTAATGGAATAAAGACTCTGGTTCCTGACATCTATATTTCCTTTTCAACAGACTAGAGCAGATTTAGCAATAAACACTTAGAGGCAGATTAGGAACTAAAATGCCATTACATAGAAGAGACTGTATCTTTGGAAACCAACACTTTTCAGTCCCTAAAAAAGCTTCTTCACAGCTATCTGGTGGTGAGAATTTATTGAGCTGTACCCATGAAGCAATAAATAAGACTGAAGTAATCAGTCAAAAAGAAAAGTCCTAATTTGTCTTGCTGGAGAAGGAGAACATATTAGATTTTCCCATTCCAGGTCCTTTAAATATATATATAAATAAATAAATAAACTTCCCGAGCTAAGAGCTGGTGAAGCACCACACCAAATTTCTTTCTCCTCACAGAATGTAGCAGAGGATGGTACCATCTCTGAAAGATTGGAATTACCTTGATTAATAAATTTGGAAAATAGAACTGAGGGGTGAATTTTAGATAGTATCATGTACAATGGTTCGGCAGGAAAAAAAAATACAACTGCTGACAAAAGAGGAGGCAGTGGAGGAAGAGGAGGAGATGGAGTGGGAGGCGTGGAATGGGGGTGGAGGAGGTAGAGAAAGAGAAAAAAGAGTAGAAGAGGAAGAAGAGGAAGATTCTTCTTCTTTTAGGACTGTCAGACACTGTATTTTTTCACTTCCAAGTGAATGCCTCTTGACAAGTTGTCATGTTGGCTTTTGACCCAACCAACCCTTAAGCAAACATAACACCTAACATCCAGCCTACTTCACTCAGCCATCTCAGCCACTTTTTGCTGATAATTGAAAAATTAAAATGTCTCAATAGTCAGTGCTCTCTTATTTTAGTGGACTATGTATAAATTCAATTGGTAGAAGCTCAAAGAAATATTACCTTTTTAAAAATCCGTATTTTAGGGAAAATATAAAAATAACAAAAGTTCTGGTCTGTTACCAGTTTACTGTCTGAACTTAAACTTAGCATTTAACTTCAGTCTTCTCGGTTTTAAAAAGACAAATAGTTCCTAGCTGTTTTGAAGGCAAAATGAGATGTATCTGTATTAAAAGTGTTATAGAAATATGAGAGTTAACCAGTTAGTTGTTGAGCAACTCTTATATGCTGGGTTCTGAGGATCACTTTAACAGTTAACCATGGTTTTTTTCACTACAAACTCCATTGAGTCATTCAACATGATTGAATGATAAAAAATATTAATAGCACCAAGTAGCAAAGCTCGCAGCCAGATGAAATATGCCTTGAAGCCATCTGCAGCCCATTCCAACAGAAATAGGGGTTTGACCAAAGGAGTCAGTTCCAAGATTGCCTCAGTTTCTAATCTTTTCATGGCAGTGGAAAAGGCAGAGGGAATCCATCCAGTTCAGACTTGGTTACAACCTACTGAGACATGGCAACATGCCAAAAGTCCCAAAACCCTTAATAGATTTGCTAGATGAAATGGTTCATACCTTCCCACATTCTAACATTAACTCTACTAAAGAGCCCACATGTTAGAAATTAAAACCCCGATTCTATCTGATTCATATATTTTCGATATAGTATTAGTACTATTGGTAACATGTATGCCTGCAAAACTTTAATAACTATTAGGAAAAGCCAGTATACCAGCTAGAAAACTTCCATATCCCATATATTGACAACAACTGTTCTAGATTTTTAGAAGTAGCACAGTCTAAAGTGAAGACACATGTTCCACTCATACACACATGGACCCTAAGGCTTTACGTGGGGAACAAACCATTACTGAAACTTAGATTTCAAGATTACTATATACCATAACACTCCATTCAAAGAGGAATTCCGTCTCTGACCTTGAAAAGATGAGAAACTTTATTAAAACTATGAAAATAATATAAAATACTATAATTTTATCCAAAAGTAAGTATTTCAAAAGGTAAAGTTTTGGGGCACCTGGGTGGCTCAGTTGGTTAAGCATCCTACTTCAGCTCAGGTCATGACCTCACCATTCATGAGTTCCAGCCCCGCATCAGGCTCTGTGCTGACAGCTTGGAGCCTGGAGCCTGCTTCTTGGATTCTGTGTCTCCTTCTCTCTCTGCCCCTCCCCCACTTACACTCTCTCTCTCTCTCTCTCAAAAATAAATAAAATATTAAAATAAATTGTTTTAAAAAGGTAAAGTTTTGTGCAAAAAGCAGAATCAGACCTATAAATACAGAGAGAAAGGAGGTAGGGGAGATGGTCAAATGGGTGAAGGGGAATGGGAGATACAGGCTTCCAGTTATGGAATGAATAAGTCACAGTCACAAAAGGCACAGCACAGGGAATAGTCAATGACAGCACTGTATGGTTGCAGAAGCAAGCTACACTTGTGGTGAGCATAGCAGAACATATAGAGAAGTTGAATCACTATGTTGGTACACCTGAAACTAATGTAACATTGTGTGTCAAGTATACTCAAAAAAAAAAGTTTTAAGTTAAAGTTTTGTGACAACTGAATGTGTTGATGCCCACAACAAAACAACATTAGATAACCATAGGTTCATTTGGAGAAAAGAGTTATGTGTTCTCAAATAGAACTGATTTTTAACTGGTTAATATAAAGAAAACAAAGATGGAACCTTCCCCCATGTGATCTTTATCACTTCTGTCTATATAAATAGTCATCCCACTTATTCACCTTATGGTGCCACAGGAAACAAATTAAGAGATAAATACAGCAGTAATAGAAAACTCACTTCGTTTCAGTTGTTATCTTGAAACAATTTAATGTGGGTTTTATAAACAAACAAAGGTACATTCTTTTAACAATCACATAGAGGGATAATGGGAACTGTAGACATATCACATATTATAATTATTGGTGCATCTGTGTCTCCCTGATTAGCTACAAAAAGATTAAAAGGCTTTTCACTTGGTCATAGAACATGATAATCTTCAAATCACATCTGATTCTGCAATACTGAAATTTAAAATCTCTAATGTCAAGCTTTACAATCTACAACTATAAAATCATCACTACCCATTTAATAGAAAAAAGATTGCAAACCTGTATTTTTCAGATTAGCTAGCATCGCCTTAAAAAATTTTTAGTTCTTATTCATACCTTTACAAAATCTAAGTAGTCGGTGTTGGTTCTTTCTCCACCAAGTCTAACAGGGATTAGAATAATAACAGCTTTGTCATCTGTATTATCAGAGGCCATGGAAGTGCACTGTTTATCAATTACATCAGAACTATAAACTGAGAAAAATAATGAATATGTATTACATTTTATAAAAATGATTTTCAGAAACATTTTTACTCTAGTCCCTCCCCCCCTCATTGGCCAGTCATCTAATCTCTGATATCACCATCAAGGTCTCAATGAGTTAAAAAATGTCTACCCTATTTATACATTTAGCAGATACTCATCAAGTAGCTACTATGGCACTAGGGCTTTACCAATGGGCAAAAGAGAAAAATCCCTGCCCTCATAGAGCATATACTCTAATATGAGGAAACAGTAAATAAGTAAAATATAAGATATGTCAGATGGTGATGGGTCCTCTGAAGAAAAACAAAGGGAGAAAAATGAACAGTAAGTGGGGGGAGTATTTAAAATAAGGTGGTTAAGGAGGGCCTTATGAAAAATATAACATTTAGATCAAGACAAAGTAAGAAACCAAGATATGCCAATACCTGGGGGAAGAGCATTCCAGGTATAGAGATCAGCCAATGCAAATGCCTTAAGGCAGAAGCATAGCCAGCATGCTCTGGGACCAAGAGGCCTGTGTCTCTGGAGGGAAGTTAGTAAGGGGTATTGTAAAAATTGCAGTTTTTACTTTGAGTGAGATGGGAAGCCACTGAAGAGTTTTTTAGAAACGGAGTGTCCTAATCTGGCTTACACTTTACCAGTGTGGTTCCTGTGTTGATAACAGACTGTAGGGGTAAGGGCTGAAGCACAGAAAACAGTTAGGAAGCAACCGCAGAGGGGTGCCTGGGTGGCTCAGTTGGTTGAGTGTCCAACTTAGGCTCACGTCATTATCTTGTGGTCTGTGAGCTCAAGCCCCATGCTGGGCTCAGCTCTGACAGCTCAGAGCCTGGAGTCTGCTTTGGATTCTGTGTCTCCCTCTCTCTGCCTCAATCTCTCTCTCTCTCTCTCTCTCTCTCTCTCTCTCTCTCTCTCTCTCAAAAATAAACAAACATTAAAAAAATAAAAAGAAAGCAATTGCAGAAATCTAGCAAGAAATGATGGTGTCTCAAACAAAGGTAGTCATTGTGAAGATAGAGAATGGTCATGGGTTGGTCATATGGAGCTGATTAAAAGTGATCAGTAAATTAAAGAACTCCTTAATATGTTAAATGCAAGATGGGAAAGGGAAAAAAAAGGAGTCAGGTGATTTGAATGGTTTTGGTATAAGTAAAAAGAGTAAGAGAGGTGCCATTTACAAAGACATAGACAACTATAAGAAGGGAAAAAATAGGATAATCGGTAAATCAGTGTTAGACATGCTAAGTTTCAGCTATCTATTAGACATGCAAACAGGGAGGATAAATAGGCAGTTATGGATATAAATGCCTGGATTTGGTGAGAGGTCCTATAAATTTGGGAGTTGACAGCATATTGATGGTCCTATAAAGCCATGAGACCTGGTGAATTCAAATCTGTGTACAAAAGAGATGAGGTCTAAAGGCTGAGCAC